>NW_005871181.1:2717870-2891834 GCF_000147115.1 Myotis lucifugus
CACACACACACACACACACACATATACATACATACACACACACATATATATACATATATATGTGTATATATATACGTATATATATACACACACACATATACATAAACATATATATATATATATACATACATATATATATATATATACATACATATATATATATATACACATACATATATATATATATATATATATATATATATATATGCCCACTCTTCCATGTGGATGGCCTCCTGTTCCATCATTCAGTGTTTTCTCAGGTTTGCTGTCTTGCTGTTCCCTTTCCATCCTGGGCCATTGCCCCTTAGCTCCTAGGTTGGGTACACTGTTTCCATTTAAGCTGCAGGTGGAAGCCTTCCAAAAATGCTGCAATGATACTGCTCTAGAATTTAATTTTGTTCTAAATGTAATTATTACTCAGGGAGACTTTATCTAAAGCTGGCTCTAATGCTGATACAGTCAAACCTCAGTTCTCGAACATCTCCCATCTCAAATAATTTTCCTCTCAACCCCATAACCCTTTCATGCCAATACCTGTATAATCAGTCACACGTCTCTTGGCAGACACAGGAGATCTTTAAACTCTAAAACCCAAGGAGTTTTTCTGTGGAGATTGTAGATATCCTGATGTTTCAGAGGGGGTGTTGGGAAAGAGGAAGATATTTTTGACTAAAATAGTCTTTAGCCCTAGCCAGTTTGGCTCAGTGGATAGAGCGTCGGCCTGCGGACTGAAGGGTCCCAGGCTTGAGTCCAGTTGAGGGTACATGCCTTGGTTGTGGGCTTGATCCCTATAGGGGACATGCAGGAGGCAGCCAATCAATGATTCTCTCCCATCATTGATGTTTCCATCTCTCTCTCCTTCTTCCTTCCTTTCTGAAACTAATACAAATATATTTAAAATAGTCTTTAAAATCACAGCACAAAGAAAGCTCTCCTTGCCACCAAATGTCAGGAGAAGGGTGTGCTGTTGATTGCATTAGTTTCTCCTCCTCTGAGAGACTTTACCAAGTGCTTAGAGCACTGTCCTCCTTTGGGTTAATGAATTTATTAAATTTGCTCTGATATCTGAATGTAGTTACAAGCAGTGTTGAGACAGAAGACTCTGCCACCCTCTGACTGAAGATTAAACCACTGAATTTCCTGAACCTGACCAGCTGGGGTTAGGAACTCAATAGACTACAGGAAAACAAATCTTTGAGTTTCCTCAATAGAAAAAGGAATTTGAATTTCAATGTAGACTTGGCATTTAACTGGTTATTCCTTTTAAAATAGGATATATGGTCTCTGACATTAAAATGAAAAGTCTGCGCATACAATATTATTTACACTGCAGTAAAGTGTTTTGTTGTCTAGCATTACAGATTCAGATTGCCTGGCTTCCTTTGGAGTCCGCCCTTCTCCCTCTGATCAAACACTTTTGTACTGAATATCACTCCAAAGGAGCCAGCATTTGAATCTTTGTGTATTCTTCTTGCGGCTAGATAAACTCCGGAAGAAAAGCAGAGCTTTGACCTTGAAATGGACCCTTGGCCGTAATAAAATCATTGTTTCTTTGGGAGACAGATTGCAACCAATTTCAAATCAGATGCATTTTTTTTCTCTAGAAATAGCTTTTACAATAAGTCTAAAATGTTTTTTTTAAATATTCTACTTCAGGCTTTTTAAATGTATGCTCAAAGCAGCAAAGGTAAGAGTTCAGAACATAATTCACTTAAAATATGCCCTAGAATGCATCTGACTCATCATGCTTTAATGAGTCTCTGCAAGTAGGTGATCTCTGCAAAAATTCAAGGCAGTAGTGATTACAGAGGCCTTGACACCTGCCTGAGTGGGGAACCGAACAGAAATAACAACAAAATCTGGCAATTTAATCCTCTTGATATGCCAGTGTGTAAGCGAGAGATGAGTCCATATGAGTTTCGTAGGCTGGCAGGGAAATAGCTCCTTTGTATCACATAAATTAAGACATATGGAATAGTCAGTGTTTGCTTAGGGAAAAAAGATGACATGTCACGCCCACAGAGTAGTATTTTATCTTAAAGAACCTAGAAAGTAGGAAGGAGAAAATGCAGTGCTTGTACAGAGTCACAGGTTTTAGGTGACACCATTGATTCTACATTCATATCCTTTTGTGAGCCATTTTTTGCATGGCACCTTAGATAGATAATGCATGAGCTCATTAGCGCATCCTTCAACACACCCATATGTTATGCCGTGTTAAATGCTGGTCCTAAGACCTTTGAAAATTTTAGCACATTATGTTTAAAAACGATGGTGTTTCTTGTATATATTATATCCATGGGACATTTGAAACTAGAAATAGAAAATAAAAGTAATGGGATGGGGGAATGTAGACAAAATGAAAATTATCTTCGACCTTCCTAATATTCTTGCTTAGCAATCTGGAAAATAATTTTGCTTCAGACATGAGGGAATAGGACCCAGGGAGGGGGTTACGGGAAACTGGTTCATAAGCCTGTTTCAAACATCTGTTTGGGAGCTAAAGGCTGATCCCTCTCCATGGACAGGGAAAAGTAAAGAAAGACCCAAACACATTAATTACAAAAATTGATGGCATTTTTGTTCTCAGTTCCTCTGACAGCTGGGGAGGAGGATTTTAAGTAAAAGAGATGATTTAATATTCCCTAACAAGGGTCTCAACAAACAAGGGAACTCATCACCTTATTCCCATGTATTGTTTATCTTTGATGGAAACCTACTGCTACCCAGGAGGAATGTGACTATTACAATAGGTGTAAGATTATTTTGAGATCTTTTCAACTCATTCTCTAGAAAATAATATCAACTGATGTAACCTCTTGTTTTCACCATTGGCAATGTTAAATGTCATAACAGAAACAACAAAAAAATTAGTATATTGAAATCAGAATCAAACTTTCATCAAGAATATTGAGTTATGCCTCGTTGGTGTGGGATAACATCAGAGTGGAGACCTAGCTCACCTCCCGAGAGATTGGGGCGTGGCTACGTGGAGCTGCAGAGGACTGTCCCTGAACCCCTTTCTCTCCGGTCCACCCGCTCCACTGAGGGAATCGGCCTCGGCCTGAAGCAGGAGGAGGAAGGAGAGGCTAGGGAGGAAGCTAAGCAGAGAAGACTTTGTAGCAGATATTCCTGTGAGCCCGAGTCCCAGGGACTGTCCCTAAGGTGGGGGAGGCTGCAGCTGAGAAGAGCTGTGTCTCAGGGCAGGGGCATGGCAGTGGGAGGAAAGGGCATTTACAATTTTCAAATAAAAACACCAGAAAGCAAGCACTGCAGTGGAAATTGTAGCTGAAATCATTTCAATCCTCACGACAAGATTTAACAACTCTAGGACATCTTTGGAATCAAAGCGTTCCCTTTCCTTGAGTCCCTTTTTCTTTCAAGCCCCTTTAATTGGCATTTAAAACATGTACAGAGCATCGCAGAAAACATACAGATAAGGTCTGACAAAACCTTAAGCAAACATCTCTGTAAGTATCCGGTGATCTCCCATAGAAATAGAAAGGTGTGGCCCGGCCGGTGTGGCTCAGTGGTTGAGTGTCCACCTAGGGACCAGGGGGTCACAGTTCAATTCCTGGTCAGGATACATGTCCGGGTTGCAGGCTCATCCCCAGTAGGCAGCTGATCAATGCTTCTCTCTCATCGCTGTTTCTCTCTCCCTTTCCCTTCTCTCTGAAATCAATAAAAATATATTAAAAAACAAAAAAGTGGCTACTGCCAGAAACATCAGCTCTTCTTTTTTGACCTTCCTTCTTGCTGGGAGCACCATATGCTAATATTGCTAGAGCCCTGTCCTTTCTTTCTAAGAGTTTTGCCACTTTTCTCTGTTCCTCCTAAACAGTGTGGCTTAATTTCGCCCATTTGTGAACATCATACAAATAGACCATGTTCTCTGCATTCATAATGTCAACATTATGTTGTTAAAATTCACCCAGGCCATTGCATAGAGTGGTAATGGATTGGTTTTTATGGCTGTATACCAAATCTGACTGAGAATATACATCACAATTTACTTCCTCATTATTTCTCCATGCCTGTACTTCTAGTATTTTTTCTGCTTCTACTTTTTTTCTTTTAACAAGTAGAGGTGTTTACAATTTGTGAGATATGTTTCCTAATGTTTCCAAATGGAGCTACATATTCGCTTTCAGCTAAAACAGAGTCTCCAATATTGAAAAAAAACACACCACATTTCTTTGCTTAGAGAAATTCTCTTATGCAGTTGGAATTAAAGCTCGAAAAAGCCCCGAGATAAACTGTATTTATGTTTAACATTTAAAGTAATATGTGCTATTTCTGCAAATGTAATAGTGATGATAATATTTGTCCTTCAGGTTTGGTTGATGGATTAGAGATAATATATGCAAAACATCTTGATATGCCTACATTCTAGTAGGTGTTCAAAATATTGTGAATGATGTTATATGATAGATGAATCAATGTATGCCTGGGTGATAATAGAATAGCTGTTATAGATTATTATGATATAATTAACATAATTTTTACTTTTTCCATCAAATGTAAAGTAAGAAATCTTCTGTGGCAGGCAGTATCACATCTCACAGGTGTCTCTTATGTTAAATCTATTTTCCTATTTTCCTGACACTGTGGCTTGGCAGCCATGTTCTCATATTCACTATTATGTGTAACTCTAAAATGCTCATTATATGTTCATTGCTTAGTGAGAAAGTCCATCTTAATGCTCACACTCATGCCTTTATTAGAATCCCAGCAGAGGATACCAGAGTATTAGAGAATCCAAAGTTAAGCTTCATCTTCTGTTGGAAACAGAAATCACTTTGTAAGATGGGCATTTCGTATCCACTTAGTTCCTGCCAGGAACTAAGAGGTACTCAGCCTAATTCTCCCATCCTATTTTCTGGATAGTTGTCATTAATAGGAAAAAATATTTCTTAGATTGAACAGAAATTCAACTGTAACTGCCATCCATTAGTCATACTTCTGCTCAATGCAGAAGCATAAAACATATTTACATCGTCCTCCACATTACAGAT
Organism: Myotis lucifugus; assembly: GCF_000147115.1. NCBI lineage: Eukaryota > Metazoa > Chordata > Mammalia > Chiroptera > Vespertilionidae > Myotis > Myotis lucifugus. The sequence continues at coordinate 2,722,886 of NW_005871181.1, forward strand.
ACTTTTCTGTGCCTGAAAGTCAAGTTCAAATGCTTTGCCATGCTCTACACTTTTCTCTAATCCACTCATTGGCTACCCTTCCCTGCACATCACACTGTAGCAGCAGCGAGGGACAAGCCAGATTTTGCTTCCATGCTTGCACCTATTCCTCCCAAGGAATGTTCAAAGTATTTAAAACCTGAACAGCCTTCGATGTGCCTGAGATGACAACCTAATGCTCTTCATGGAGTAACTCTAAAATGACGTCATTTCTCCCTTGGTAGAACCCTATTTGTAACGAATGACTCAGGCTTCCTGTTCCGTGACACAGAAAATGTTCCTAATGGAAACAGCCACTCAATTAATTTGTATTAAGAAGAATATTCTGGAAGAATGAGGTCATGCAGGCATATTTGAATATGGAGAGGGTTGGAAACAGTTTGGAGCCAAAATGTGCTGTGTGAGCAGAGCAGGTTCATGTGCTGGGCTAAGGAAAAGATTCCAAAGGCAGCCAGAGAGCCTCAGCCACAGCCAAGACTCAGTGAAACCAAGGAGCATGTAGCAAATATTTTGAGGGAGGCATGAACACTCAGTATTTAAATTTACTGTGTAGCATCTAATGATCCTTGGTTAGTTTCAAAAGATAAGTGATTGGATTTGATATTCATCATGTATACACATTCCTCACTTTTTATTTCTGTTAAATTACTCCTTTGTTCCTCAATACTTGGCATTTATGGTTTTAATATTGGTTTGCAAACTACAGGGCTCATTTAAGAATTTCGATGAAGTCCATCCATTGAAGGCCACTAGGAAACACCCAAATCTACAAATGAGTAGATTTATAACCTTCTGCAGCAAGGAAGAGGAACACCAAGATAAAGTGTGGGTTGAATGCCTTCGTAAGAAGAGAGATTTTTTAATAGGGTTTGGGCTTACACTGAGTAACCCTAAAGTGAGATCCTAGGAAAGCAGGGTTTAGCTCTGGATCGAGTGTCAGATGAGAGAACCTTATTAGGAGTATAGCATAAAGGTTGTGTCCCATTATCAGTATTTCAGTTTCTAAAAGGAACATGATGAGCTGATAACTAGCAGTGCTGAGAAACAGACTCCAATGTTATGCTCTTGGAAATTAAACGTAAAATGTGTCTGACAAGTTCTGTGTGAAGCTTTGCTCCTGGCTTGGAAACCAGGGCTTCTTCTCGGTGGCAAAGTGACTCATTGTGGCCCAGGTCCTTGAGATGCTAAGAGCACACTTTATTCTCTGCTGTGATTTCGATATCAGTGTTTCTGATAGTGTTTGACTCTAGAACACAAGGGTCTTCAAGCACCTTGTCCTTCATGTTGAAAAAGAAAGCAGTATTTACAGATTTACCATGTAGTTGATTAAAGTAAAGCCATTGAATGCATAGGAATGTTCCATGTTTACATCATTGGATTGTTTCTACATGTTGGGCAATTATACTTATTAGAAAAATAAAACCCCTTGATGGAAATGAAGCAAAAGTGCTACGTTTTCATCATCAGACAGTAGTTTGAACAACCTTCAGGGCATAGATTGCTTTGAAAGACTGTGTTATTTTGCTTAATTGATTAATGACTTTTGAAATTTTTGCTTCAGGGACTTTTGAAGATTAATTTAAAATATAACACTGCTATTGATTAAACTAATAATTGCCCTGCTATTAAAGGTTGTCTTTCTCCTTCAAATGAACTTATGCTATTTCTTAAAAAAAATGCCTGATCATCAACATCGGAGGTAGAGTCCAAAAGAAGTGTGGCTTCATCGTGTTACAGTGTGTCACTTTAGCATCATTAATCTTTACTTTTCAAGGGAGAGGAGGCAAGAACTAATTAGCAAAATCCATGAAAAGTCAGAGGATCCTGAGTCTGGAAGTATAGAATGTATTTCCTACTACATATCCGTGCAGACATTAATAACTTTTGGATAAATGCAATATATCATTTATCCAAATATAAGCATCTATAGACTTCATTAAGGTCAGTTTCTTTTTGTGTAAGGAGAGGATGTCACCTGTTAATGTTTCAGGTCTCCACCTTGAGAGCTTTCTGTACTTAAGCCATATAGACTCACAGAACACGAACGGAGGGAAGAAAAAAACAGATCAATGCATGATTGCTGAGGTGATGACACATTTGTAGCACTTCACTTTTCAGCATAGGGGATCTTAAGACAAAATGTACTGTGAGAAAGGAAGATGCTCATTGCCAAGCAGCAGGTTATTCCTGTGACACAACATGAGGCAAACTCTGCTGTCAGATTGGCCCGTTGTAAAGGAATGCTTAACCTTAATGAGTTGCGGGCAGGAGACGTGTTATCAAACAATCTGCTATGTATTGGAATTGGGAAAAAGGCAGACGCACCCTGCAGGTGTCCAATGAGGTATCGTTATGGAGACCTTGTCCTAAGGTGATTTCATCCACAAGGCAATGAACTAACAAGCACCTAGACTAGAGGCTAATGATAGTATGATGCATCAGTAACTTTTCAATTCCATTAGCCAAGGACATAAAAAAGGATGATGAATACCCCATTAAGAAAAGTACAATTATGAGATAAACTTGTACGCATTTGTTATCGTTGTAAATGTTCATAGCATGGATGTACATCTTGGGTGTAATCATCTATGCAACTATCAAGTTGAAAAAAGTTTGGCTCACCTCTCTTCATGCCTCTTCTCTCCGGCATGTTCCTTCCTTCAAATTCTCAGTGTCTTGGTAGTTCTCTGATTCCTTGAAGCATATGTATTTTAAGTGTTTTCTCTTGCTTTTCTAGAGTTTCTTATATAAGTTAGTCCTCCACAGCCAAAAGTTAGCGTACCTTCAAATGGCTTTTAAATACTTAACAGATGTCCATATCACCTATAAATAAAGTAAACAGAAAAGAAAGTCATAAACATTTACCATCGGCAAAGATGAAAGTGTTGGCAATATTCTAGGTTGGATAAGAAATGACATTCACTGTCATAATATTTAAGACTGTAAATTGTACTTGATAATCAATTTAGTAATACCCATCAAATTTTGAAACACTCACTCGTATTTTCTCTTCCAAAAATGTATCCTAATTAGATACTCTAGCAAATGTGCGATATTATAAACCTGAAAATGAATTGGAACACTTGTTTACAGTAACATATTTCTACAAATTATTTGAACATTAATTACTTGTGGATTAGTGGATCAAATTTTTTTAAAACAAATTTTGTGAACTTGCCCTAACCGGTTTGGCTCAGTGGATAGAGTGTCGGCCTGCAGACTCAAGGGTCCCAGGTTCGATTCCGGTCAAGGGCATGTACCTTGGTTGCAGGCACATCCCCAGTGGGGAGTGTGCAGGAGGCAGCTGATTGGTGTTTCTCTCTCATCGATGTTTCTAACTCTCTATCCCTCTCACTTTCTCTCTGTAAAAAATCAATAAAATATATTTTTAAAAAATTGTGAACTCATGCAAGAAAATACTATTCAGCCATTAAAAAGGTGAGATTAAAGTAGTTAGATAGAATTTTGAATAAGAAGAATAATCCTCAATTATATTACAATTTTCATTTTATAATAAGTAAAAGGATATTTGTAGGAAAGTCTATTTCATGTACCATTGTTTATGGTTATAATGGTGGATTAATATGAACATGTATGCTTGTAAGTATGTAGCTAAAGTAGTGGTTGCCTCAAGGACAAGGATGGTAAAGGGAACTGGAAATCTTGAAATTAGGGATAAAAATTTCTCTCCTTTCTGTATTGTTTACCTTCACATACCACTCTCAGTATTTGCTACTACTTACTATTCAAATGTATTCAATGAAACTAGGATAATGTTCCCCAAGTAGTGAAGTGGATTCCTTCTAATAACTGGGCTTATAGAATTGATCAAGGAATTAGCTATTGATTTTTGTCTCTATTAGCCTCTTTAGTTTAGTGTTACAGATGTTTGTGTGATAATAAGTAAGATCAGTGGTCTGTAGATTCACCTCTACCTGGGTCTTTTCATCTAAGTGAAGGTGAGCCACATATTATTAATCATCAACATTGACCAAGACTGTTCCCTTCTTGAGGGACTTATTGAATTAACTCTGGACTTTTTAACATATGATTAATATTTTAATTTCTTTGTACTAGATTAGCATGACCAGGCATTTCCTCCAATTTATTGATAAAGTTTTACAAATCCCCGTAATAATTGTTCATAGAGATAGATTGTTGTTTGCCTTCTCAAGAATAAGTTTTTGTACCATTTTTGAAAAAGTTAGCATGCTAGTCAGTGGCTGCGTGGAGAATACAGAATTCAGAAAGCTTTGAAGTGGATTTTAGCCATCTGAAGTACTGGTGAGAAGATTGGTATACATTTTATTAATCTGAAATCAAAATCAGTTGTTTTAATTAGGATATTGGATCAAAAATTTGGATCCAGATTTCTAGAAAAACCAGGTATCCTCATAGCTAATATTTAAAACATAAAACACCCGATGGTCTTTGTGTGGCAAGTTATTTTGCCAAGCTTCTGAAAAGGGTTCTCAGTCCCCTGCCCAGTGACCGAGTTCCTCTAACAGTCTGTTCTTTTAATATGTTTATTGATTTTGGAGAGAGAGAAAGGGAAAGGGTCATTTAGCTTTGCCCAAAATGTCCAGCAACTGAAAACTAAGAGATATTAGCCCAGCAGAATCCACATTGACAACGGATCCCTATTTCAACATAGATTAGTAAACACCAAGTACAGACTGCTTGCTTCCATTTATCTTAAATAATGTTTTGCATGTTGCCTACACTTCATTACATGCACCTTCCCATGTCCCTATTCATACACAGTAATTTGAGTCTTAAATACAATTTAGAGAATCTCTGATTTGAATAAACTATAAATGGAGATATGTCATTGTACAATGAAAACATACAGTCTTCTGATTTGTTATATTTTATCAGGGACACTTCAAAGAATCCATTAAAAGGGCCTTCATAACAAGGTCAGTCCCTTAATGAGACATCAACAGATACCTCCCCTACCCCTGGTCCAAAATCATAATCTAATGAAAATCAATAACAAAAACAAGGACAGGTGTTTAGTAAACAATTAATAATGGCCTAAAGACTCAATCTAATAGCATAGTACAAAATGAGATCCAGATGCAACTATATCTATTCCCGTTGAGACTATCTGGATTAAAACAAATTTTCCTTCATTTGATAATGTATAATTTTAGTAATTAATGAATCTGACTCTTGGGAATGTTCCTTCTATCTAACTTAAATAGACTAAGCTAATGAATAATTAGTCCATCTAAATGCCTTGATAGGTATAATCCCCAAGTTCCTTCTAGATTCTCTTTGTTCCGTTTGCATAACCCATGGTTTTATTTTAAGCTATTTTTAATTTTGTGTAATGTTTCCCAATTAAAGACAGATAGGTGATTATGAATACATAGTTCTTTTAATATTGTTTCTCTTGTCAATGGAAACTTTTAACTCTTGAGAAGACAGCATTTTCTTCTTTGGTTTTCTAATCAACAATCTGCATCATTTCAGTTTTCTAAATGATAACCTCCCATTTATTTTGTGTTAGAATTTTTGAAAATATATTTTTATTGACTTAAGAGAGGAAGGGAGAGGGAGAGACACACACATGAGTGATGAGAGAGAATCATTGATTGGCTGCCTCCTGCACACTCCACACTGGGAATCGAACCCATAGCCTGGGCATGTGCCCTGACCAGGAATCGAACAGGTGACCTCCTTAACAAGTTATGCTCAACCACTAAGCCATGCTGGTTGTGCAGTTAATAATGTAACTTTTCAATGTAATTAATACTGTCAATTATTTTTCTATGACTGGCATTTAGAATATAACAGTAATAATACACCCCTAACTCACTTATTTTCTATTTTTGTAAAGCATTTTTGGTCTAATTTGAAAAGACTGTTAATGTCTGTCCCCCGTGTAATCTTATTGATTGCACACACACGTGCGCACATACACAAACACACACACACACACACACATACACACACACTCTCTCACACACACACACACACATACACACACACGCTGTATTATGTGACAAGTTAGCATTAGGTTTGAATTGTTTTCCAATCTGCAGCTAAGACTAAATGCTGTCCTTGTAGCAGAACTGAACAATATGAAAGAGATTAGAAACACTCATTTCAATGATTTATCAAAGTATTCAAAACTTTTAGGAGATAGCTAATTAAACCAGGCAGTTTAAATTGTAGAGATATTTTGTTTTTGTGGTGTAATTACTTTATAATTACTTTAGTTCTTTGTTGTTGTTGATTTTTTTCAAATAGTTGCTTATTTCTACTGGTTATGAATTCAATTTCAGGACATGAATCAACGCAGACTTAGGAATATACATCCTATTTGAGTTATATGTTGAATTTGATGTATAATAGTGAACACAGTCTCTGAACAATTCTTGCCTCTTTAGCTGGGGCAAACAGAATGACCCTTGAAGGACACACTGTTGGGTCTTTTGATCACCATTGAGAATATGGTCAGCTTACCTTGGTGCATCCAAATATCCTACATCAATGTATATGGGAAAAATTAAGTGCCAGTAAGTGCTTCATCCTACCAGTAAACTGAGATTTACATAAACTGTAATATCATAATGAGTTATATTCTGAAATATACCCTACTTATTATTTTGTATTTGGTACTCATCAATCATTTATTTTTTCACAATGATATCAAATATTAAACACAAATTATTTTCAATAAAATGTGTTACATTTTCTATTTTGAAAGAAAAAATAATAATGAATACCCTGTCAACTAATAATGAACCTCATGATAATTGAGTGGAAAATGCCCTAATAAGGCTGATAGGGAAGCTATGGTTATTGCCTAGGCTTTATTATAAGTCATTTCTGAGTATTGCTGGAGAAAAAAAACCTTACATATTTATTATTACAAAACCGAACCAGTATTTAGGATGTTGCTAGGTCAAAAAGTAGTGAATACTGCCTGACTGGTGTGGTTCAGTGGTTGAGCATCAGCTTTTGAATCAGGAGGTCACGGTTCAATTCCTAGTGGGGGCATATGCCCAGGTTGCTGGCTCAATCCCAAGTAGGGGGCATGCAGGAGGCAGCTGATAAATGATTCTCTCTCATCCATGTTTCTGTCTCTCTCTCCCTCTCCCTTCCTCTCTCAAATCAATAAAAATATATTTAAATTTTAAAAAGTAGTGAATACTTATATAATGCATATATTGCTTTAAACAAGGTACCTTTGTGTATTTTGAACCTCTTATCTGGAACTTACTGCCAAGTATCTGAGGTTACAGGGCATCAGAAGGAGACCTTGTAACTGAGGGTGGGGTGAGGGTAAAAAAATGTATCTATACACAGTCAAATAAGAATAAGTCAGTTCTCATGCTCTTACCTGCTTTTTGGAATCTCAGTAGATAGGCAAGAAATCGTTTTGATTTCTTAATCATGAGTAAGACTTATATCATTATCTTTCAAGCATACTGTTTTCTCCTCATCAGGCATGTTAAGCACTGGCCTTATCTCACCACTGTTAGGCTTTTTAAATTGCCTGACTGCACTGAAGCTGGGAGCTAAGACACTCCTTCTATCAGGTACAAAAAAACCACAATGAAGCAACACTGTGGAAACGAGCCACGCTGTTTCTTCCTGCAATGACCAGGCTCAGTCTTTGTGATCATTGAGTTTTAACTATATTTGAGCTTGCTTTATAATAAATGTTTTCAATGACATGAGGCAGCAGAATCCATTATTTATAAGTTTCTCCATAGACTCAAAATATCTTCATATGCACAGTGTTCTTGTTTCACATTGAAATGTCTGTAACTAACACCACACAGTTTTATGTACTTAAAGGAAAATAATACCAATCAAGTAACAAAAATTAGTACATAAGATCTGTGATTACCAAATTATTTAATGCAATATGCCTGGTGTGTCTTTGAAAAGTATAGTAAAATTTTTCATGAGTAAATATATATGTGTTTATACATATTAGCAGTTTTATAGTCATTTTAATTCAATTTCTATAATATATTTTGTATTACTACACTAAAATAAAGGATTTTATCTAAAACTTGAAGATATATTTTAATATTTATCTGAGAAGTAATAGTTCATGTTTAAAATTACTTTTCTATAGTTTTCCCAATATTCCTATTCTATATTTAATTCTATATAGCATAAATAACTTGTTAAAAGTGTTATGAACATTTGTTTTGTTTCATAATAAGTTTTTTCCCCCATTTCCTTTTTATCTATAAAAGGACTTTATCTCCATCTCTCTTTTTTATTATTGCACTAGAGGCCCGGTGCATGAAATTTGTGCACTGGGGTGGGGGGCGGTCCCTCAGCCTGGCCTGCGCCCTCTCACAGTCCGGGACCCCTCAAGGATGTCTGACTGATGACTTAGGCCCACTCCCTGGCTGGATTAGGCCTAAGCTGGCAGCCAGACATCCCTCTGGCAGCGTCGGACATCCTTAGTGCTGCCACAGAGGCGGGAGAGGCTCCTGCCACCACCGCTGCACTGGCCAGCCATGAGCCAGCTTCTGGCTGAGTGGCACTCCCCCTGTGGAAGCACACTGACCACCAGGGGGCAGCTTCTGCATTGAGTGTCTGCCCCCTGGTGGTCAGTGTGCATCATAGCGACCGGTAGTTCCGCCATTTGGTCTATTTGCATATTAGCTTTTTATTATATAGGACATTTACACTGGTATTATAATAGTCTAAAGAAAAATGCATCACAAAGTTGATTTTTTTGGGGAAAATTGCTTGTTGATTAACAATCATTGCCTAGAAGGCTTCTCTCATTCATCTTTTTATATTATATCCTCTTTCATCTCTTAACTAGTAGGATGTTTTGTACAAATCTAAAAAGCAGCTTATAGAGAACAGGACTGACAGCAGCTGGGCCAGAGTGAATGGAGTAAGGGAGTCAGGAGTAGGTATGAGGTTAACAGAATTGAGCAGGCATGACTTCTGGTTTGGCATTCATATTACCATTCATAAATATGAGGTGCTTTACCTGAAGTTATCAACATTGGCTTACAGTAGCCGACTGTAAAATTAGACGACATCAAGTTAAAGTCTTCTCATCTTGGAGGTGCCTTCATTGAACAAAATCGACCTTTTTAATAATGTTTCACATAAAAAATGATTTTAATATATTAAGTCATAGAGGGTAGCTAGAATTTTAACTAACAAGCGACTAAAACCTTGATAAAATATGAACAGCTAGTAATGCTGTTGCCAGTCTTCAAACAGTAGCTTTATGAAAGCAATTTCATGCATATGTCTGAATTTAACACACATATCTAGGAATATGGAAGGCATTGTAGGAGATACACAAATGAAAATACATGTTTCTCTTCTGCTATGGATCATATGAGTGAAAGAAATGAACAAGAATAAAACAAGATACACAAATGAGTGCTCTTGTTTCATTGAAATATGATCATTCCTTTTACTGAAAAATTATGGATGTTAGCATTGTATTCTCAGGGGAAAATAAAACTTTACTTAGCAGAGAAATTAAAAACTAAAATCTAGATGACAATTTAAAAAAAATACAGCAGGGCTCCAAACAATATTTGTCAGAATGAATCACAGTGCAATGAACATAGCAATAAGATATATACAGAGCATTGTCAGCCTAGGGAAATTAACATTTTTTTAATGGAATACATTTTTTAAGCTTAAAATGAGGCAAAATAATTCTTTTAAAATGTTTGAGAAAACTTTGGGAATACATCTTTGTACAACTAGGTTGGTCATAAAACATACCATTCTTTAACATGCTCAGATGTGCCTTAAAATGACTCAGTGGGTTGTAGAACCTAACATATGTTCTTTCCAATTATTTGTGAAGGGTTCCTGACAGATATTTTCTTAGAAAAGAATGACAGGCTGTCTCGTATATTTTGTTTTTATGAGACACTTATTTTTACCCTATTGTAAGAAACAAATAGCAAAGCTATGATTTGGGTAACAGAGGCTCAATTTGCACAATTTATGAAACAGCTTTCTTTAATCTGTCAAGAAAGGCAGGTTATATAGTATTTCGATAAAAGATGTAAATTTAGTTATATATGTTAATAAATTTTGTCTTGACAATCTTAAAAATGTGTCAGCAATTGCTGAAAACGAAACTGTATATGATATTGAAAGTTTTCAAAACTCTCCCAAGTATTATAAAAATTTCCCACCTAAATATTTTAGTCATATAATGTTAAAAAGTTGACGGTCGATAAAATTAGCAAGTTAGGTCAAATATGACTATATATGCAAATGGACATATTAGAATACCTTCAATTTGAAAAGTAAAAGTCTATTATTTGTGCAAAGACATTTTATAACCTATTTTCCCCAAATATTTTCAATTATATCAAGACTTTAATAAATATTCCCATAGAATGGAACATAATATGGTATTAAAGTTTACTCCCTTCTGTACCTGTGTTCATGTTCCTTTTCATTCATATGTTTGTTTTTCTTTGATATTTTTATTCTATTCAAAAAGGTCTGTTTCAATTTGATTCTTTCTTAACACTATAAGCATTTATAATAGTTAGCTATTGGTTATAACTAACTGTATGAGTTACATATCCTCAATGTGCAAGAGACTATTGAGAACACAAATTTTTTGAATATGTCAAATTAGAATATTGTTTCTTTTGTATGTGTTTGGGTGTTTATTATAATCTGGTTTATTCAGTGGTTCTCAACCTGTGGGTTGCGACCCCTTTGGCAGTCGAACGACCCTTTCACAGGGCTCGCTTAAGACCATCCTGCATATCAGATATTTACATTGCGATTCATAACAGTAGCAACATTACAGTTATGAAGTAGCAACGAAAATAATGTTATGGTTGGGTCACAACATGAGGAACTGTATTTAAAGGGCCAGAAGGTTGAGAACCACTGTTTTAGATGGTTCACTTATCATTATTTTGTCACCTATAATTCAATTTTAAATACTGTATAAACAAGCAAAAATTTAGATTCCATACTGCAGTCCTCATAGTTATTACATATTAAGTTGAATACATTGCCCATATAGCCATTACATGCTCATTCCTGTCTTCCCTGCTTGAATTGTCAAAGTCTGAGGCATTTGTATAATTTGCTACTATTCTTCTAGTCATAACTTTTTAATTCCATAATTTCTTCTAGGTAAAACTTGTTACTCATGCAGGAAGGTACAAAATTACTTTATCTTAATTAAGGACTTACTATTTAAAAAATGTAAATTATGCATGTTGCCCTATTTAATGTTTCTTGACTTAGAACATAACCATTCAATCAGTACCAGTTGTTACTATTATCAGACTTCTCTAAGCCTTAGTTTTGGCGTTTTATAGCAGGAAGCTAGTAATGTTGCTTTATTTATTACTTCTGAGTGTCTGGCCCAGAAGGCATTATAAAAGTGCCTGACAAATATTGATAATCAAAAACTTTAGCTCTTTTTTCCTTTGCCCATTCTCATCTGCCAAACTTTTATGTTTTTAATTTTCTTTCCATCTCATTTATACACACACAATTATATTTTATTCTTTGAACCAATTTCCAAAGTTTTGTTCTTAATAGCTCAGCTGTAAATCATACTTTATATTCATAATATCCACATTCTTCTCTGCTTCCTCTTTCACTCTAAAGTCATGTTTCCATTACTTTTTTGTTTAGTAATTTTCAACAATGCGTTTAAGTTTTATATTTTGATAGTTGTGTTTAATGAAAATGTGTTTTTTTTCTAAATTATCAAATCAAGTTTTAGGCAGCATCTTTTATTCTAATATAACACAAGAAAATTAGCATTTTATTTCTACACAGCACTTTCCCATTTTGCTCATTATCATGATTAACTTGCTGAGATTTTTATTATGTATATTTTATTATCGTAGTACTTTTGATCTTAAAGTTTGTTTTGAAATCTATCTAATGGAACTTATAAAAATAAATTAACTGCTGTAAATCAACTTGTGCCTTTTCCCAGTCTTGCATTTCTTTTTTATTTGTTGCTGGCTGCAGTACAAATTCTGATAACTGTTTTTAGAATGCTTCATCTCTGAGTACTTTTTAAAAAAAATATATTTTATTGATTTTTCACAGAGAGGAAGGGAGAGAGATAGAGAGTTAGAAACATCAATGAGAGAGAAACATCGATCGGCTGCCTCCTGCACATCTCCCACTGGGGATTTGCCCACAACCAAGGTACATGCCCTTGACCGGAATCGAACCTGGGACCTTTCAGTCCGCAGGCCGACGCTCTATCCACTGAGCCAAACCAGTCTCGGCATCTCTGAGTACTTTTAATACCTAAGAGAATCTTTTATGTCTTAAACATAAGTGACACCTGGCAATAGTGGTTTTTTAACTATCAAAATGATGAATTATTGTTTCATTTAGCATTTAATGCAGTAAACATCTCTAAGAACAACTTTATATATATTTATATAAGAACACACATATATATTTCTTATTGTTAATTTTAATGCCCATATTATAGATTGAAAAGGTTTTTCCGAACTATAATCAATATATACAGCTTTATTTCATTGACAGTACATTTGGGTTTGCAAACACAGTCTTGTTTTACAGGTTTTTCTTTGTATACAAACTAAAAAATACAAGTTTAAAAAGTTACTTTTTCAAATGTAATTTATGGTGGATAATTAATCCATTTGGGAAGGCAAAATCTTTTGAACCTTTTCCTTAGTGTGCAGCCTTCTTACTTACTTAGTAGTTAAGTTTTTAAAATGGGATGAAAATAAAACTAAGGGAACTGATCACTTATCCTGCAAGGCAATACACTTCATATACCATCTTATAGTCACTGCGTTCATGGGCTTGGCTTTACTAAGAGACCTGAATGCCCCCATATCCATTTCTCATGTCTAGAAAACTAGAATTCAATCTGTTTCATGTTTTCACCTCCTCCCTGACAGTTGGGATTGTGTCCAAAGGTGACCTTGATCATATCCGTCCACTGTTTCCTGATTCCAGGAGCTAAACTGACCTCTGGCTCTTAACTAACTCACCCTTGGTTCTTTGCACCTTCTGAAATCCAGGTCACATACTCAATTTGTTTCATGAAACCACCCACTTAGCTCCCAACTAAAATTCTACAATTTTATATCAGTTTATTTCCAAATGTTGCCTTTTCAAGTTTTGACCTGTAAAGTTACATGTCAAGAACTCAATTATTTCTTCATATCCACAAAAATTTTTTTGGTGGTGTTGAATTTTCTCTGAAAAATGTTTTTCTAATAAATAACCACCTTATGTCAGTTTATTTCAGGTTATGTAACATTTAAAAATACAGAAAACAACACTGATAGCCATAGAGATGAGTAACACTTGTTTTAAAAATATAGAAAAGCAACATTTATTTTAGAAAATGAACAAACGGTATAGTTAGAAATTATTCTTTTTCCCAAACCCAACTCTAGATAATGTCTCTTTTCTCAATTTCTATCATTTTCAATAGAATAGAAGAAAAATGTTTTCAGTTTTAGTGCTAGGGCTTGGAAGAAAAACTAACATGATGTATGGTAAACTTTAAAAATACATTAAATTAGTGCATTTATTATTTTACGAAGGGCTACTGTTAGCTCTCGGGACTAGATTTTTATTCATAATATCACTGAGGCTTGTTTAACTGCCTGTTAATTTCCTTTTTACCATCCTTTACTCAGTACTCTGGGGCCGTGTTTTCACAAATCTGCATTTCTAGCATGGAAACCGTTGGACTGCACACATCACCATCTTTGCTTTTGCTCAGATGAATATGACTTCTCCTTGATAGAGCACTAGATCGCCTCAAGAAAATTACAGCTGCCGTGGCATTGAGAAGATCTCAATGAGTAGAAACTATCAATTATAGGCATCAGTGCAGCAAATTAGTTTATACACCTTGCTGGTCTTAAGCAAAGAACATTTACTCATTGTATTTCTATCAGAGGTGGGAGGATAAATGTGATGTGTCCCCTTCTGCTCTGATTTCTTATGATATCATTTTTTAAGATGTCAGCCAGCGAGATCTTTGGCTGTGTGAATAGTCACTATTCCTTTAAACATCCTCCATATTGTATTTGTGAATTTTTCTGAATTCCATATTTAGATAGGTTAAAATTACTTGGACAAAATAACTATTGTGTCATTTCATGGGCTGTGGGGTCAGTTGCTTATCTGTAAACACTGGGACTATTTCCAGTCATAATTCAACCAGACACGTTTCTTTAAAGAGCTTATAACTGAAGAGATTTTTCTCCTAATGCAGTGAGCTTGACAATATTTAAATGCAAATTGGTGGGCCATTGTTAAATTCCATACTCAGGCACCACTAAATTATGTCTGACTCATAATTAAACATGTGTTCTAGGCATTTGCACTGCTTGGCCTTAAAAGAAGCCAACTTGTGGTACATATTTGAGCACTGAGAGCTGGCTTCATAATTTGGTCTCGTATTGAGACATTCCCAGGCTTATCAGAGGATACCTGTGCAAAATTTATTTTAACCACGTCCATCTTAAGGCACTTAATATCCTGCTTAAGAAAATTATTTACACTAACATATTAAAAATATACTTAGTTATTCTGACCATTCTAGGAAGGAAACTTGTATTATACAGAACACTCACAGTTCAGTGTGTTTAACACATTGGACCCTGGTTATGCCTCAGAATGTCCTAATGGAGTCAGAAAATTAAGTTGTATACAAAAGTAGCCCTGCCCAGCCAGCGTGGTTCAGTGGTTAAGCATGTAGGACAGGGTGTATGTCCAAGGGTTAATGTCACGCTTCTGAAACTCATTCTAGAAATAACAATATTGCTATCAACGTGACAGTTCTGACTCCCCGGGGATCGATAGCACAGCAGTTATAAAACGTAGCTCTTTTTCAGTCACTAAACATTAGACCTAAGACAGTGCCAAGACTGTCAAAGCCAGCCTTGCTCTCCTACAGAAATAAAATAGCGGGCGTGTACCTGACAGGTACACGATATTGCCAAGGTTCTGGATGGCTTTGGAAATATGCCTTTGAAGTGATGGATTTTGGGATTATTGATACGTACTTAATAACTGTTGTTCAAAATCCTGAGAACATAAATGAAAAACAATAGCAAAGAGATTAACCAATGAACTTGTATGCATATAAGCATTACCAATGGACACAGACAATAGGAGGTGAAGGCCAAGGCTGAGGGGCGGGGGTGGGCTGGTAGAGATCAGTGTGTGGGGGGGAACATATGTAATACTTTCAACAATAAAGTATTTAAGAATAAAATAAAATTAAATAAGTAAATAAAAAACAACATAAGTTAAACTTACGTAGCACTTATACAGCACCTGGTTCAGTTCTAAGCATGTAAATAAACTCAGTGAATTTCAAGATCCTTTCCAGGAAATAGCCACCATATTTTCTTCCTGCTTTCAAAGGAGCAAATAAGACAGAGGTATGACTGTCTCACCCAAGATTATGTAGCTTTGGGGATTTGAGGCCGTGCTGTCTTGTCCCTGTGTAAAAATGACTAGGATCTAACTCCATTAGGCTCTTTTTGTATTCTTGGAAATTTTAACAGACAAGATTTTCTTGGAACCGAAAATTCTAAAAATCACCAATTTTGAAAATATGGATAATCAAATTTTCTAAACAAGGGCTTAATCATATACAGATGGATCCTCTGCTAGTCTTTTATGTTTATTCAGGCTGCCAACAAGCTAACCTGCCTTCATCCAGTGTCGTAATGGACTCTGGCATTTTTGGAAGTTGCATGAATCCTTTTGGGCATCCATTATTTGTGTAAGAATGACTGACTGAACATGCTTAAATCCTCTAAATTATCGCTTGAATTATGCAGCACATCGAGAAAATCTGGTTTACTTAGAAATTACCTGGACTGTAGAACAATCTCACCAAATGTCTACCCTTTTAAACACTAATACTTCCTATTATGAGAAGCCGTGCAAGAATAGACTCAGGACATTCAATGCTGAATGCATTGAAATTCAATGAACAAAATTTCACTAGAACTTTGTATCATTGATGTTGAAAAGAAAGAGGTGGATGAATAGGAGATAAAATTACTTCAGAGCATTAAACTTCCTAGTTGTGGTAGCTGAGAAATGCTTTCATCCAGGGGTTGTCACTTATGGATGGCAGGCATGTTTCTTGTATTATTAACAAAGTTTTACTGAACCACACCTAGCCATTCTCTCGGTTTTGTCTATGACTGCTTTCTACACTAGCTCAAAGCTGAGGCGTTAGTTACAGCAGAGACCACATGGGCCTGCACAGCCTAAAATATTTGCCCTCCATCCTTTTATAGAAAACTAGAGGCCTGGTGCATGGATTCCTGCACCGGTTGGGTCCCTCGGCCTATGGCTCTCCGACATCCCCCCAGGGGTCCCAGATTAAGAGAGGATGCAGGCAAGGCTGAGGGATCCCACCGGTGCATGACCAGGGCAAGGGAAGAACCACTGGAGGGCTTCCGGGCGTGTCTGGCCCCTCTTGCCCAGCCCTGATCAACAGGACCCCAGCAGCAAGGTAACCTACTGGTTGGAGTGTCTGCCTCCTGGTGGTCAGTGAGTGTCATAGCTACCGGTCCAATGGTCAAATGGTCACTTAGGCTTTTATATATATAGATAAGTTGCTGCTTCCCATGGGGCATATCTAAATACATGAAAATATAATATGGAAGTTCATTCCAATAAATGGGGGCTCCAGAACTAACACTTTGAGACATATATGACTTGTTAGGCTTTACTAAGCAAATTGGGACATTTTAAAAATAAAGGTTCTTTATTTTCTCTGTTGTGAACATAGAATTTCATCAGCTCTTCAGAAAAAAGACTCCTTTAGAGCTGGTTTGGTCTTCTCCTTATAGTATGCATCTGGATCAATTAAATCTTTGGCATACATGAATAATTTCAACCCTTCAGGTAATTAGAACATCCATTCTGCCTCACAGTTAACTCTGAGATTAAAAAGGTAACTTCATTTTCTGTAAACCCACTAATCAAGCTTCAAAGAGTTCACATTTTCATACTAATGAAAAGCTGACTAAATAAGAATGGAAATCATTCAGTTAAATATATCAATTAACTAATGAAGTACTTTTCTAAATGTTTGTGCATCTGATAAAATATCTTACAGCCCCTCATATTTGTATTTTAATTTCTTATGAACAAACTTCTAATACTTCCTATCATTTTTAAAAATTCCTACATATATTAACCCTATTTTAGGTTTTCTTTCAAGTTAAAAACATTTACTAATGACTCTTCTTTCTTTACCTACATATTCTAGACTCTAGAACAGCCGTGGGCAAACTACGGCCCACAGGCCGGATCCGGCCCATTTGAAATGAATAAAACTAAAAAAAAAAAAAAGACCGTACCCTTTTATGTAATGATGTTTACTTTGAATTTATATTAGTTCACACAAACACTCCATCCATGCTTTTGTTCCGGCCCTCCGGTCCAGTTTAAGAACCCATTGTGGCCCTCGAGTCAAAAAGTTTGCCCACCCCTGCTAGAATCTAGAGACTATTGAGTGTTTTCTCTCTCACACACACCTTTGCATTTTTTAGCATCAAATAGGTACTTTTACTAGGTAATTGAATTGTTACTTTGTAAGCCCCAAAACTGTAATCTAAAAATAAATATAAAATATAAATATATTTTAAAATATATTACGTCCATAAAAATAACACTAAAATATTAAAGGAAAAGTAATTTATATTTTCAGTACATTAATAATGAACATATTTTTACTAACATATTAGCAAGGATTTAATAGTATTACCCACTTTAGTGTCTCTGTGAGATAATTTTTTGAAACAATTTGCAGCTTTGTCATTTTGCCGAGTCACCCATCAGTAAATGAATGTCATAATATAGTCATCTCACTTTGGATTCCATGTTCAGTTAAATGAAATCACACATTAGTCTGGATCTTCACTGATGAAAACTTACATGTGGTTTTAGCCTATGCTCTCATATATTCTTCCAAATTTTAAGAAAGCCTGGTTTTAACTATTTTTCTTTTTCCATAATTTTTGCATTTAATCTTTTTTTTAATACATTTTTTATTGATTTTTTTTTTTTTTTACAGAGAGGAAGGGTGAGGGATAGAGAGTTAGAAACATCGATGAGAGAGAAACATCCATCAGCTGCCTCCTGCACACCCCCTACTGGGGATGTCCCCGCAACCAAGGTACATGCCCTTGACTGGAATCGAACCCAGGACCCTTCAGTCCGCAGGCCGATGCTCTATCCACTGAGCAAAACCAGTCAGGGCTGCATTTAATCTTTAAGAACTGATAATACTTTCATTCCTATACTACATTTGTCTCTCCTTGACTATGTTTATCAGTAAATTATATTTCTTCAAATGGTTCCTGCTTATTTTCTGATGAATTTGTTTTAAAATATATGCTTTCTTATTACAACTCTAACTATAATCCCTTTTAAAATATAGTTTTACCTGGCTATTGCCAGACTATTCCCATAATAAGTACTAGATACAAATGATGGTTTTGTCCTCTCCAATTTTACTTAATACCTTTATCTTTTTTTTTATTGCTAGAGCTTCAAATTATAGGACTGTCACTATTCTATTAAGATGTAGAGTGGACTTAAATATATATATATATTAGGAGAAAGAATTACCCTAATATGACTTTACTGAAATTTTAAAAGAAAAAAAATTTAATATTAAGTGATATTCATAAATGTTAATTGTTTAAATTATAATATCTATAATAATAAAAGGGTAATATACTAATTAGACTGGACATCCTTCCAGACGTCCTTCCGGACGAAGCTGGGGCTGAAGCGAAGCTGCCGGGATCCCGGGTGCCTGCCAGCGGCCGGAGGGAAGCCGCCCGGGTCCTAGGTGCTAGAGGGAAGCCAGTGCCTGCAGCCAGGGGAAGGAAGGCCTACTCTTGCACGAATTTTTGTGCATCCGGCCTCTAGTTATTTGATAATTATTTTTTGTTGTTGTTTAAAAATAGTTTTAGAAGCATGGTTTATTTGATATATAAACAAAGAATATAGTTGATATATAAACTACTATATGTTAGTTTATTATCTAAAAGTTAAATAATTTTGGAGTTATTAGAAAATAATCCTGTGAATAGTAAATTAGTATTATAAATAAACTTAATTTTTATATTTAAAATTCAGCTGCATTACTTTCAATCTTATTTTTAATATTTCAAAAAATTAAAGGTGTACTTCAAAAGGTCATAAGGTATACTTCAGATATCAATAAGCGAAAAGTAAAATGATTAATTATCTATCAGTGGTGAACAAAAGTCACAATGTCTATACTCAGCATTTATCTTGTTTTCTTAGTTAGCCTTTCAGAGCTGGTTTCCTTAAGATTTATATTCTGCTCCTTGCAATCATAATCATCAAAGAGAGTGTAATGAGACATCATCAATTTAATTTAAATTTTCAGAAGTGCCAAGTTGATTGATCTTTAAAAGTACCACAGGGATCTTGAAGGTAAACATCCTTTTCAGCATTATTAGTTTAATTTCGGCAGTGCAGTGGATCCTGTGAGAGTATCATGAACACTGAATCTTACATAAAATTTTATACACCACTTCGCTAAATATAAAATATGCTTGAAAGACTAAAATTTAATTAGCACAGCCCATGCAGGAAAATCAAGTAGCCAATATAATAATTTCAGAAGAGGTATTTACACTGTTTTTAATTTTATATTTTTGTTGTTAATCCTTGCCTGAGGATATTTTTCCATTGATTTTTAGGGAGAGTGGAATAAAGAGGGTAAGACAGAGAGAAACGCATCGATTGGTTGCCTCCTGATCAGCACCTGGGCCTGCAAGGAGCCTGCAACTGAGGTACATGCTCTTAACAAGAATCAAACCTGGGACTGGAATCGAACCTGAGACCCTTTGGTCCACAGGCAGACACTCTATCCACTGAGGCAAACCAGCTAGGGCTATTTTTTTATTTAAAAAAATGCTTTTATTGATTTCAGAGAGGAAGGGAGAGGGAGCGAGAGATAGAAACATCAGTGATGAGGGAGACTCATTGATTGCTGCCTCCTGCACACCCCACACTGGGGATCGAGCCCTTAACCCATGCATGAGCCCTGACCGGGTTTTGAACCCAAACTTCCTGGTTCTTAGGTGGACGCTCAACTACTGAGCCACAACAGCCAGGCTCTTTTTTATTTTTAAATTTAAAATGTTTGTTTGTTTGCTTGCTTGCTTACACTTTAAAGGTGTTGGATAGGATATTGGTAATAGATAATTAACTAGTCAAGACATTGGCAAGACATATCCTGTTGCCACTGAATAGCTGTAGTTGTGTGGGAAGCAGGTTATCCTGTTTGCTTGCTCAACCTCTATTCTTGGTTTTATTTTTCCATATGAATGTTAGGATACATCTGCCAGTTCAGATTCATTTCAGAAATAACCTATTTTTACAATTTTTAGTCTGTTTTTCTACTTCTTAGTTATTCCTTTATTTCCCTTTTCCTTCACGTGTTTCTTAGTTTTGCTCCGTGGTGAATTGTATCTTTTGGTATTAGTATAAATGGCATTTTAAAGTAAACTTTTTATTTTGTAATATGTGTTTTAGGTATACAGAAGAATGGCAAAGGTAATAGAGTTGTCATATGTCCATATATGGGGAACACATTATGTTAATATCTTAAAGTCTCACTAGGCATATTCATTTTTCTTGGGGTGTTACTGTTTTCTGTTCCTATCAGATGACAAAGTAAGGAAATATATATGTATTAATGCAATGTTTCTATATGCCCATTTCAATTGTTATTTCTTACTGTACTCACTGCTCAGTTATTATGCCCCTATTGTTTTGTTGCTAAATAGTCGATCCAAGATTGCATTTTCTCTGAGGTGTAGTTTTAGGATTACTGAACATAGATAATTACAATATATTAAATCATATATATTTATAAAAAACTATTAAAGATATTCACTGTGTTAGGGCTCTATGTGGACATGTTTCCCCAAGTTTCCATGGGCCATGACACAAGTCACCGTACTCAGAGGAACCTCTCAACGCTTAAGATGTGCCCATTAGTCTGTGGAAGCCACTTATATTTACTGTTCGTGTCAACAGTGTCAATCAAATTAAGTGTTTCAATGAGATGATCTTCCCACATAACATGAGTGTAGGATCCAGCATGCAGAGAGATCGCACAATGGAACCCGAGGCTCTTTAAGGGAACATAATTGATTTGTGTAAAATGTAAACTGAGGAGGCATTTAGTAGGTAGGTGCTCACACTGCTCTTTGTGGGGCAAGGAGCAGCCATCCTGCTGGCTTGCCTTGTTTGGGTGCAAAAGCAGTTCTGTTTTGGTGTTTAAAGCTGATGCCTAAAGATTGTCATTTCCCTTCAGTCAGAGAGAGGGCTGAAGTCTGCATTTCCCACACAGTTTATTTAGGTAAAAGGTTATAAATATAATTCATAACTTATGCACGTTTTTTTATTCTCATGCAAGTAGTAGAATCAAGGCTCTAGGATCCCACTTCAGGTAAGTTGAAGGTTGTGAAGCCAATTTTCCCCATCTTATATTGAAAAAAAATTGGATATTTTACAATGCTACATGAGCACATTTAGAAATTCTTGCAATCCTCCATTTTGATTTTTTTTTTAACTCTGGCAAATTTCGAGGAAAACAATTTGTAAAACTTTGTATAAGATCTAAGGAAGGGTAAACATGATAAATTAAAATTCATAACTCTCATGACCTTAATAATTTCAAATCATTGTAACTAGATGGAAAGTGAATTTAGTGTGCACTATAAAATAAGCAGCCCTATGCCTACCAGAAAAAGTAGGGTAATTTAACTACACAGGATGAAAAGTAACTCTACAGGGAAACCCAGTACACTACCTTAGGATAGAAAAACTATATGCTACTTTTGGACCTAAAGTGCTCACTCTGAAAGGTAGTATCTCTTCAAGGCCTTGTAATCTACCTGGATGAGGTGATAGGACTCATTGAAAGTCAATTTTCAGTAACAACTCTCCTGCCAAAGACTGAAATGACAGCTGTTGACACAGAACGTAGTTATGGAGCAAAGATTGAGAAACTTATTTTGAACAAAATACTAAACTATCTTTGAACTACAGAAATCCAACTACCAGCAACTGTTAGTCTTACAAAAGATAAGAGTATGTCCAAATTTATTTTTCAATTGACTTCAATTTTCCAAAAGAGAGCTTGCTACATGCAGGGGTTTGTCAAAGTCTACATATTGCCACTCCAAATGTTCCAAAAACGCTACTTCCTTTGCTTTCTAGGACAGATTGCATTTGGCACCAGAGCCTCATTCTCGCTGATGGGACTGGAGGTTGGAGAGGCACTTAAATATGTCCCTTCGAGGCAATTCAGCTCTTTCTGTTGAAATAGTCTCTCCCCTCCTCCTCCCCACTCCACCTCCTCCTCCTCCTCGTTTCTCTCTCTCTCTCTCTCTCTCTCTCTCTCTCTCTCTCTCTCTCTCTCCCCCCCCCTCTCTCTCTCTCTGTAAATTTAGTCCATTTTTGTACTTCTCAGTTTTACAACTGCTCCATGCTTCATCCCTCAGAATTTCTTCTCAATACACTGTCCTCTCTCCCCAAGGGCTTAGCTTTCTGGTACCTTCTTTGCTGGCTCCTTCTGATGTTCTCCCACTTCTTTTTAATTGTTTTAAATATATTTTTATTGATTTCAGAGAGGAAGGGAGATGGAGAGAGAAATAGAAACACCAATGATGAAAGAGAATCATTGATCGGCTGCCTCCTGCATGCCCCACACTGGGAATCCAGTCCACAACCCAGGCTTGTACCCTGACCAGGAATCGGACCATGACCTCCTGGTTCATACACTGACACTCAACCACTGAACCACACAGCCGGGCATGCTGCCACTTCTTCAATGGTGAGGGCTCAGCCTTGTTTCTTTCCCTCCCCAAGCAATTCACAAAGTGATCCCTCCCCACAGGCAATGCTCATTGCTTGTGTGTGGGAGGGCCAGACTTCCCTCCACCCTCAAGGTGCTTCTAGCGGGTCTAATGATCAGATACACATGGGATACATTAGCAAGAGAAAGTCACCAAATTTAACACATGCATGTGTATGGGAACCCCTCATATATTGGAGAGTCAGAGACCCCATATGCAGGAGAGGTTTAGAGATAGAAAAAGGGGATTGAGGTATATAAGATATTCTGAACTAGGGATGTGGTAATGTACCTTTGGGATTTCAAAGGGTCACTGTAGGTTCATAAGAAGACCAGAAGTTTGGTAAATAGAAGTCTGCCCCGACCTATAGATAGGTTAAAAGAAGTCATCTCTGGTAATCTCTTATGGGCATGACCTCTGATTCGGATTCTTCTAGGGAGTTAAGGTGGGGGGCAGAAGTTTCTCCTGAGCCTTCTGCTAAAGTTGCCTTTCGCTTAAAACATGGTTGGCATCAGGACCAGATGCAAGGACAAATAACCCCCTACCCTAGTGTCTAGGGACCATGACCCTAAAAGGACACACCTAAAAGCTGATGAATATTCTATTGAGTTCCTCCCCTGAGACCTCCCCTAAAATTCCCACCTTTAGGAAACAGATGAAAACCTTTAAGGCAAAGAACTCGGTGCAAGCTCTCTCTCTCAGTCTAGAGCAGTGATGGCGAACCTTTTGAGCTCGGCGTGTCAGCATTTTGAAAAACCCTAACTTAACTCTGGTGCCATGTCACATATAGAAATTTTTTGATATTTGCAATGATAGTAAAACAAAGACTTATATTTATTTTATATATTCAAATGCCATTTAACAAAGAAAAATCAACCAAAAAAATGAGTTTGCGTGTCACCTCTGACACGTGTGTCATAGGTTCGCCATCACTGGTCTAGAGCATGCCCATGCCTTCTTTGTTCAGGCTTGTATATTTGCTCTCTTTCTCCTGAGCTCTAAGGGTCCCCACGAGATTTGCAACCAGGGCAGCAGCAGGCAGTGGCAGCTTGTCCCAGCCTAGCTCCCTGAACCTTTCTCCAAAGGCCCTTCTTGTTCCTCTAACTGGTTTCCTGAATCCAGCAGCCCCCTGGCTAACTTCAGCCTCTGTTCATTTTGTTTCTAAAAGGCCAAGTTGGCTCTTTGAGCAGTCTACTCGAGTCCTCGCTTTGAGTGTACTTTTTCTTTGTATGCTAAAAAACAAACAAAAAAACTTCTTGTGCTAGAGTTTTGGGCTCTGAATTCTTTCTTTGCCAAACTCAAGAACCGAGTTTGCTGAATCCAGGGCTGACCTCTCTGGTAACAGTTTTATTATATTTTACTCAAGTGGAGTATTGAAACAAACTTTTCTGCCCACATTCAATTAAATAAGTTATTTTGCTATTATTTTGTTTTTGCTATATAAGTGTGTGCGTGTGTGTGTCTGTGTGTGTGTGTATATGTGTGTATGTATGTGTACACACACACACACACACACACACACGAGGCCTGGTGCACAAAAATTTGTGCACTCGGGGGGTCCCTCAGCTTGGCCTGCACCCATTTGCAGTCCAGGACCCCTTGGGGGATATCCATCTGTTGACTTAGACCTGTTGACTTAGGCCCACTCCCTGGGGGATCAGGCCTAAGCTTGCAGTCAGACATCCTTCTGGCAGCCAGGGATCCCTCAGGGGATGTCTGACTAAAGGCTTAGGCCCCTAAGGGAGCTGTGATGAGGAAGCTGGGGTGACAGAGGAGCCATGCTGTCCCGCCCTGCTGCCCTGGGTTGGGTCGCACATGGGACGCCCAGCTGGGCCGGCCGATTGCTGCCGCCCCAGGTCGCAGATAGCAGGCTCGGATGGCGGGGCAGGCGGGATGGCGATGACCCACCCTGCCTGCAGTATGCAAATTAGCCACCATCTTTGTTGGCAGTTAATTTGCATATCACACTGATTAGCCAATGGGAGGCATAGGGAAAGTACGGTCAATTACCATGTTTGTCTGTTATTACATAGGATATATATTTTAACTTACCAAAGGAAATGTGAGGGTTTTTCTTCTTTTCTCAGTATCCTTATATATAATTTAAATTGTATAGGCATGCACTAGAAGTATCAAGTCAATATTTTTATGCATGGCACGTTTTGAGTATACTAATGAAAAATTATTAGAATATGCAACTTAGTAACTGTAATTGTAAAGACTAATAACCTGAGAATCTAACCAGATTAAAAATCAATTTAGGGAGGCCGTGTTACATTTCCTTCATTTCCTAATGGCGTTTAGGTGTGCACTTTCGTTAATGGATAGGTTTGCCAAGTAATAATTTCTCATGCCGTGGTTACTTTGTTGACAATATGAAAATGCTTTCATGTTGCCTGTGGAACAATTTCATAAAGGAACCGTGTTGACTTTCCTGAGTTATGCAGACAAAATGAACTTCTGTAACAGGTGACTTTCTAATTGCTTGCCTTTTAAATCATGTTCAAAAAGAAACAACAGGACCAAAATAGAGTCATTTGCCCTCAGAACATCAAATCCAGACTTCACTGCAGTTTCAACCTCTCCCATGAATGTGACCCTTACTTAAATAGCCTGCCTGAAATTTTCCATTTAGCACTAGTGAGATCATCAGTATGAGAACCCTAACAAAAGATGATGTTCTGGCCTCAAGCTCTTCTTCCTTTTCTTTTGCTGATAACTTCCTTGCCCCACCCTCCTCCTGCCTATAAAAACCTTCCCTTTGTACAACCCCTGGGAGGACCTCTCTACTTGCTAGATGGGAAACTGCCCCATTCATGAATCACTCAATAAAGCCAATTAGATCGTCAGATTTCTTTTATTGAATTTTGGGTCTTTAACACAAATCATTCAGCAAATGTTAGTAACATAAAGAGATCAGGATGTAATTTATTAAGACTGATATTAGTAAAAATGAGCTAACATTGATTATCTAAAGTTAATTATATTTCCTTTGTTAAGAATAGAATAATCTTTTAAAACCTTTAGAATGCACATTTTATTCTATTTAATTTCAGGAAGATGTTACCTTTTTTTTGCTCCCTCTATGTGCTGGGTGTGGTGCTGGACAGTTCCCTCCTTCTAAAAGACATATAGAATTCACTACATCTTGCCCAGCTGGACAGTGTTGCTCAGTGGTTGAGCAGCGACCTATAAATCTGGAGTTCCCAATTCGATTCCTGGTCAGGGCACAGGCCAGGGTTGCAGGCTTGATCCCCAGTAGGGGGTGTGCAGGAGGCAGCTGATCAGTGATTCTCTTTTATCATTGATGTTGCTATCTCTCTCTCCCTTTCCCTTCCTCTCTCTGAATCAAGAAAAACATATTTTTTTAAAAATAACTCACTACATCTTTTATCCTGTCATTTTATATGTAAAACAACTTTTATGTTCAAACTATAGCAATTATTCATGCACCTCCTTGCACATAACCAGGCTGCTTCCCCTGCCATCTGTGTATACTCATCAATACATCTGGAAGGTAATTAAAAGCATTTGGCCCCGCATAAATTTTGACTTATGGTCGCTGGTTTTGTTGTGGGTATAACATTCACCTGAGTATTTCTTAAGAATTGATCTGAATGATCTTCAGATTGTGTATGCACTTATGCCCCAAATGGATGCAATGCTATTAAATTTAGAGAGAGAATAATTGCAAAAGTGTGTTGGGAGTTGCAACTTCTACTTCTGTTAAACTAATGAAAAAGACTGGAATTTTTAAAGAAAGAGTTGAGAGCTGCCTATAGGGAAAATATAGAGAGAAAACAAATGAAGGAAAACAATTTCTGAAATGGAAAGGCTTTAAAAAAAGATCTGACAACTGCCGTGTTTGCATTGACAAAATTAAATTAAATATATTTTAAATATATTAAAGAATTTGAGGAAATATTTAAATTTCAAGTATACCTGAGGATCTTAGAAAGAAGCATCGGGGTTGGTTCCTTAAAGTGGTTTTTGCAAAATGCACATTGTCACTTTGTTCCCAGTACTTAACACTTCTATTACTAGGAAACTGCTCTCAGGAATTGAATTTAGATGTTTTTTCCTTAAGGTACTGTCCCCAGGAGAGTGTTCCCATAAAAGAGCACACCAGATCCATACCCACAACATGGTGGCAGACGTGGTTTAATAACCAAGTTCTATCGTGAACTTAAAAACAACCTGGTATTTTTGTCATGAACAGGGAAACATCCATTTTATAATTGCTGTGTCCATGGACATCGAGCAGCAAAAAAATACATACATTCATAAAGAATTTTTAGAAAATTGCATTTCAATGAAAGCTATTTTCATTCTTATTTTTAATAAATATATTTTTATTGATTTCAGAGAGGAAGGGCGAGGGAGAGAGAGAATCAATGATGAGAATCAATGATGAGAATCATTGATCAGCTGCCTCCTGCACACCTTCTCCTGGGGATCAAGCCTGCAATCCTGGCATATGCCCTTGACTGGAATTGAACCCAGGACCCTTCATTCAGCAGATCTATGCACTGAGTCAAACCCTCTAGGGCAGTGGTTCTCAACCTTCTGGCCCTTTACAGTTCCTCATGTTGTGACCCAACCATAAAATTATTTTCGTTGCTACTTCATAACTGTAACGTTGCTACTGTTATGAATTGTAATGTAAATATCTGATATGCAGAATGGTCTTAGGCGACCCCTGTGAAAGGGTCGTTTGACCGCCAAAGGGGTCGAGACCCACAGGTTGAGAACCGCTGCTCTAGGGCTATTTGCATTCTTATTTACATAAAAGCACCGAGATCTTAAATCTAAAATAAAGGAGTGTAGTTAACCAAAAACTGCACACCTTTCAGAAGGTTCTATTAGAAAGCCACAAAACACATATTTTTCTGTGATAGGAGAAAATTATCTAATATTCTGTATACCTCATTATTTCTGTAATATAAGAAAATATTTGCCAAATAAAATTTGATATTAGCATTGGATTAGCCATCAGTAACTGCCAGCCAGGAAAGCAATGATTTTGTTTTTTCAGTAAGACTTTGTTTTGTTTTCTCTATACCTCTCTGGGCTTCAGTAGCTTGTTAAATGCAATTATGTCATTCTGTCAAAAATTCTGACAATAGACTCTAGAACATTTTTCAAAATATGTTTAGTATTGAAAGTTTAATAGCTTATCGAATAACTTATTAGATTTTCTTCTTTCTCTGAGAAAGGAATGGAATGAACCAACATTTCATTCATCTCCTTTAATGAATTCGAGATCATTGAGTATAGAAAGCAAGCTGAGAAAAATTTCTAAAGGACTTTTGGGAGTTTTTGCAGCTGGACATTTTGAATATTGAAAAGCATGATAGATACTGAAGTGCACACATGCACAGTGTCCAGTTTAAGTTGTTTAACTTGAACCTAAAGAAGTAAAATGCATGCCCAGCTGGTGTGGCGCAGCAGTTGAGCATCACCCCAGTAACCAAGAGGTCACTGGTTCAATTCCCCATCAGGGTACATACCCAGGTTGCAGACTCGATTCCCCAGTGGGGGCCATGCATTAAGCAGCCGATCAATGACTTTCTCTCTCATCAATGTTTCTATCTCTCTCTCTCCCTTTCCCTTCCTTTCTCTCTAAAAATCAATAAAAATATTAAAAAAAGAAGGAAAATGCATATTCAAATCAGTAATGTTGCTTCATTGCTAATTGTCATAGGTACAAATCTAATGGTAGTGGTGGTAATATTTGAATATATTTCATACTAGAGGCCTGATGCACGAAATTCGTGTAAGAGCAGGCCTTCCTTCCTCTGGCTGCCATCACTGGCTTCCCTCTGGCACCTGGGACCCAGGCTTCCCTTGCAGCCCCGGCTTTGTCTGGAAGGACATCCAGTCTAATTAGCATATTACACTTTTATTATTATAGATTCCTTAAAGCATGCAGGATAATAAAACTATTGAAAATAATAATTAGGACATTGCAAGAGGAAACATAAACTTCACTCAATATGTGCAAGAAATATTCAATAGAGGTATTAAAACTGCATGATGCTACATTGAGTTAAAAGTAGAGGAAATGACAAGTTTCATGAACATTATAATTACAGGCAGCAATAAACTATGGAATTTTATGGAGTTCAAATAGCCCTGCCCATGGACTTCCGTTTTCACAGCGCTCTTCGATAATTTTAGTCTTCTCCAAATTTTCTCACTTTCCCTTTGAAGTGACCCCCGCATTCGCCCTGTTCTTTGCTGTAACTGCCAACACGCGGAGCTCTTATCCCTTTGTACTTGGATCCCACAGTGACTGCCTGGTGCACAACCTTTCTTATCTCCGCCGTGCAGTTCATCCTGAATCGTGAGTCACGAAGGCGGATCCCACTGAGACACTTCCACGCTTCAGGCTCCTCCATGGCTTTGCATTTCGTCTCCACTCTGTCCATCCTTCTCAGCTTAAAACTCAAGGCTTGTCATTCAATCAGTCTCTTAATGCCTAACACTTAGTATCTAGAATCTATGCACATTTTTTCCAGTTCCCTTTCCTATCTATTCCCTTAGTACTTAATTCCTCCTCTGCTCTTCTACCCCCATGGGGAATGCTTCTTTATTCCTCTTTACTTAACCAGATAATATACAACCATGAAGTCAGATTTTTTGGCCTATGAAGTCATAGTTTTTTTTTTTCCCTTACCAAATCTTTCTTGACAACTTCAAATCAAAATGTGTGGTTTATTATTTTTTTTTACTTAACAATTCATAGCCTTTGAGAGTCCAACATAGTTGTAGAAATTGGTCCCAACTCCTGATGCT
This sequence comes from Myotis lucifugus, assembly GCF_000147115.1. Classification (NCBI taxonomy): domain Eukaryota; kingdom Metazoa; phylum Chordata; class Mammalia; order Chiroptera; family Vespertilionidae; genus Myotis; species Myotis lucifugus. Next base: position 2,752,630 of record NW_005871181.1, read on the forward strand.
TAAATATGAAAACAAAGAACCAGGGAATCTGTAATTAACCATCTAATTGTGAGAGATGAAAGTAGCCTCAGGTTGTTATATTTCCAAGGCAGGGATTTCCCTAACATCCTGGTTCTCTATTCATTGATTTGTATGCTTATTAACTAGAGACCCAATGCACGAAAATTCATGCAAGAGTAGGCCTTCCTTCCACCGGCTGCCGGCACTGGCTTCCCTTCAGCATCCGGGACCCAGGCTTCCCTCCTCTGGCCACCCTCCGGCACCTGGGACCTGGGCTGGTTTCCTTCCAGCCCTGGCTTGGTCAGGAAGGATATCTGGAATGACATACGGAAGATGTCCGGTCTAATTAGCATATTACCCTTTTATTATTATGGATTAGTGCAATGTTGTTAGATTTGGGTTTTTATTTCCCCTCCAAAGTTTTGCAAACTACTTGAGACGTGTCAGTATAGTCTATGCATTCTTTAAATATATCTTAAAGGTATCTGTTTATTAGCGTGCACAGATTTTTTTCAATTGATAATTTATCTGAAACAATTTTACAAAAATTGCCATTAGATTTTCTTTCAGCAAAAGAAGAAAAATAGACAAATGACGTTAATTATAAATATAATCACAGATACACATTTTGTCAACTTCCCTAGGAAGGATGAAGGTGGTTTCAGACATTGCATTCTTTTTTAAGAATCATGTTTAATGGGCACATGACTATAACTGGAGATCATTTAAAAACAAATATAAATATATGTGTAGCTTGGATTTTGTGTTTTTTTCCTTTTTTACTCACTTGAAGTATAAAGTATAAGAATACAATGCTATCAAATGTTCATTGGAATGCTTCTGCATTTGAACACATTTTTTATTGATAGCTACATAATGTTTACTTAGAGATACTGCGTTTAGTCATTTGCATATAGTCCTAAAAAGTTACCATTGACCTGTGAATTAAAATCTAATAAAGTAAACAAAAAGGGAAAAGTTGAACAATATTAGAAATGTTTTCAAAAGGTGATTTATTATACACACATAATCCAGCAGAGATTCTATTCTTAATGGATGTATTTGGTCTGTAAAAAGATTAAAATCCCTCGCCATCATTTCTTGTTTCCCTGGTTTCCTGTAAAGTGGAAATAAGAAAATGCTGCCTATTTCTCTGAATGGCATCTCATTTTTCCCAGGAGTTATTGAGTCTTGGGTTAAATGAATAATTTAATTGAAAATGCACACACATTGCAGTATAACATGCAAGGTTCCTGTGTGAATGTCACTCTCTGCCTTGCATTAGAAAGCACTATTTTAAGCCCGTGGAGCATGCTCACGTCGTGTCCCTAAGCACCCATTCGTTAGGAGGATTTGTGGCCTTCTGTGCCACCGATGATAAGGAATTGCATTGTTCTGGCTCCCATACTCAGCTTGACCTATTCATCTAAAATAAGCTAATCCTGCAGGGAGGTTTTCTTCAGGCACAAAATCATCAACACAGGGATGGAAAGCCAATGTGCCAGCAGGCAGGCAGGAAACGGATACAGCAGCCACGGTAGAGTGTCATATTCCTGTAAGTAAAGTTTCAGATCATACCTCCCCCTAACCAAGGCATTGCACATGAAGAACTAGTGTCATCATCAGCAACAAGTTATTTGAGCACCAGAAATTGATGGTGCAAATAATATAACCTAGTTACCTTTAGAGCAGCGGTTCTCAACCTGTGGGTCTCGACCCCTTTGGGGGTCGAACGACCCTTTCAACAGGGGTGACTAAGACCATCGGAAAACACACAGATAATTACATATTGTTTTTGTGATTAATCACTATGCTTTAATTATGTTCAATTTGTAACAATGAAATTGGGGGTCACCACAACATGAGGAACTGTATTAAAGGGTCACGGCATTAGGAAGGTTGAGAACCACTGCCTTTAGAGAACATGCAGCTCTTTTCCAAGGTTCTGATTCAGTGATGAAATTATCCAGGTAAATGCAGCATTAAAAAAGAAAAAGCAAAGGTTGGCAAGAAATGATAAATCTGATGTTGAGGACGGCTGCTTTCTTTAGGGCTTGCTCTTGTGATGTAGATCACATGTGAGTTCCAAGTATAAAAATCTCTTAAGTTTTTTTTTCTTTTCATTGAATTCATTGGGGTGGCCCTGGTTAACAAAATTATACAGGTTTCAGGTGCACAATCCCACAACACACTGTATGAATGTTCACTACCCCAAATCAAGTCTCCTATCACACTCCCCCCCATACCCGCCTCCATGCCCCACACCCCTTTACCCCCAGCAGTCACCACACTGTTGTCTGTGTCCATGAGTTGTTTTTCTCTTTTTCCCCCATTTTTGCTCAATTCCTCCAATATCCCCCTTACAGCTGTCAGCCCACTATCTATGAGTCTGTATCTATTTTGCTTGTCAGCTCATTTTGTTCATTAGATTTTATATGTGAGTGAAATCATATTGTACTTGTCTTTCTCTGACTGGCTCATTTCACTTAGCATAAAGCTCTCCAGGTCCATCCATGCTGTCGCAAAGGGTAAGATTTCCTTCTTTCTGTGGCTGAGTAACATTCCATAGTGTAAAAAAGTTTTTGCACAGCAAAGGAAACCAACAAAATGAAAAGACAGCCCACTAAATGGGAGAACATATTCTCCAATACATCTGATAAGGGGTTAATATCCAGAATTTATAAAGAACTTATAAAACGCCACATAAAAAGAAAAAATCCAATTGAAAAATGGGCAAAGGACCTGAATGGATACTTTTCCAAAAATAATAACCAAAAACAAAACAAGACATTGGCCAGAGCAGTCATCCAAACATTACCTGTGAAATGAAACACTGCGGGGCCGGCCTAACTTCTCCGACGCTGTGCTCACAGAAGCAATCATGGCCATCCCTGCAGAGCTATAGAAATGACCGCCTGCTTTGTTCCCTGGGAGACACTTTTCCCATTTCTGCTCCTTGATGTTTTATTCCTCGGAAAGCTTTTTAAGGCTTGTTTACTTACTCACCTGCAGCTAAAACTTGTTTTCATAGGGAGGAGGTAAGCTTTTTTTTCCAATGCCAGTTATAACTCACTTTATTCTTTAAAAGAAGTCTCTGATTTCCCCCATTTTTAGAATTATAACCTTCACATGATATTTTTAAAGAGCGATTTCTGTCTGTTTATCTGAGGGTTATCTTTGATGTCGGCAAACTTTTAGTACTTGGCTGGATATTTGTATGCCAACAGTCTCCCTCCTTTTTTCCATGTTACCCTCCTTTCTTCAAAATACAAAAAGACATGTGAGGGAAAGTCATTACCGGCTTCTTATTGTTGAATCCATTTATGACGCCTTGTGGTGGAATCCACTTTCTGAAGGAATTGGGCTACAAGGGAGTATTTTCATAATATAATAACCCACTACGGAAACTGCTTTGCACTTTTTTAGTAGAAAGACCTATTAAATGTATATACACTCATGGGTGATTAGTGTTCTGTTATTTTGTTTTGTGATTTAATGAATCCATGGACTTTCACCTGTAGATTGTTTCCTTAAAAGTTGTTGGATGAAGCTGACAGAACTCAAATAATACATGTAAGTAGGTTTAGAATAGAGCAGTGCTTTCCAAATAACGCCTGAAACAATATACCCTGGAAGTCGTTTATTCTTCCTATAAAATTTCATAGGGATTTGAATTTGGATAGTTTCTCTTCCCACAAGATAAATTCTGCCAAGGAATCTCTTTCTTCCTTTATCTCATTCATGTTGTTTTGAAACAGGTTACTTTGGAGGTCAAGTTTTTGCAGGTGTTTTATATATAACTAGAGATCCGGTGCACAAGATTCGAGCACTGGGGTGGGGGAGATCCTCAGCCCAGCCTGTGCCCTCTCACAGTCTGGGACCCTTTGGGGGATGTCCACCTGCTGGCTAAGGCCCAATCCCCACTGCTGCTGAACTCACCAGCACTGCTCCTTAGTGCTGCCTTGGAGGCAGGAGAGGCTTCCAACACTGCCGCTGTGCTTGCCAGCAGTGAGTCCGGCTTCTGGCTGAGTGGTGCTCCCCCTGTGGGAGTGCACTGGCCACCAGGGGACAGCTCCTGCATTGAGCGTCTGCCCCCTAGTGGTCAGTGCACATCATAGCAACCCAGTCATTCTGCTGTTTGGTCAATTTGCATATTACACTTTTATTATATAGGATTTTGAGTTCCCCTTCCATGTAAGTAACAATCCAAAATTGTAATATAAAGAAGAAATAACAGCCTGATGTATTGCCCTTCAAGGTGCTTTCCTGTTGTATGGATCTCCATGAAAAAATAAATAATTGCATTGTAAAATACATATAATATTTATGTATGTACTTATATTTAAATATTTATATGAAATGTTCTATATGAAATTTTTTATAAATACACACACACACATATGCCTTAACAGATTGTTTTGTCATTCCATTTCTTTCTGTACATTTCATAGAAACACAGACTCCCACTCAGCATTACTTTTAGAGACATGTTCATGGTCTCTGTAAAATCGATTAAGAAGTCTATACCTCAGGAGCCCAGATTTTAAAACATTAATGCAAGTTATAAAGAAATGTCATTTTGACATAGTGCCTTGTTAGCGACTGGAATGTCTCAGCATTGACCACGTAGTGAGCCTGTAAAGAGCAGAATAACTTCATAGGCTCCATTTTTTACAGGGAGTCCCACAATGGGCAGTGACCACAATGGTTGGAGGCTGCCAGGATTTGGGGCTATGGGGAGCAGGAGTGAGTGAGAACTTGTAAAAGAACAAAGCCATTTCCTACAGAGCACTCAGCACTTGAGAGCACATTTCTTCTGATGGTTCATAACAAAATCACAAATACAGGATTACACGTAAATAGTACATGGAGGCATTTACTGAATCACTTCCTCTTCTTTCACCTTCAAGGGGGTAAAGGAATGAGTATTCCAAACTACAGTTCAAACTGATTTATAGGATGTCACCGTTAGCTTTGTGCCCAGGGGACATTATCCACAAATGGTTAATCTTTCCAGTTAAAGGATGAGTGAGGGATTAAGCATTTCTGTGTTTTTATGCTGCTGTAATAACATCATGAATCATTTCGCTGTAATGCTCAAAGTCTCCCTGGTAATGGGAGCAATCACCATCACGACAATAATCAAGAGGCCTCGGTACAACTCCTTCCTGGGAGCACGACACTACCTCATGAAAGATTAAGGGAGGCCTACGGAGGCCCCGCCCCTGCCCCTGGCAAGCCGTTCCCTCTGCCAGGCCACCATCTGCCTCATGATTTACGCTGCCCACGAGAGTAATCCCTAGAAGGAGGCCATAATTACAGTGATTACTTCCATTACCCTAAGAGACAACAGTACTAATTCCACCATATGTTGCAACCCTATTTATTCAGCTCGTACCCTAAGTCTAAAACTTAATTCAGGTGACTCATCACCAAATGGGCATGTATCCAGTGGCTCTGTATACTCCCTAATGGCACCTAACCCTCCCTCCCCCAACAAATCCCACAAATCTTTTCATTCAGTCTTCCAGAACTCAAAGTCAAGTCTTCCACAAGTATCTTGGAACATTCCTTTCACCTTCTTGATCCAAGGAAAACGTGGGAGGGGAAAAACCAGCCATCATTCCTCTGTTCAGTTTTGTCTCTATGTTTCTAGGTTCAACTTCTTCCCTGAGCTCTGGTCTAGGATAGCCAGTTCTCTGTTTAACATCTTTACTTTCATAAACGTTGACTTAAAATAGATGGTACTTAGAATAACACAGATGTGTTGTCAATACTTAATGAGATCAGTATTTTGAGTGAAGTGGAAACAGTACTGGGAACCAGGAGATCGCTTTCCAGTCTTTCCCCTTTCACTGATTAACTGTAGGAACATAACTCACCCTGCCTCACAGGGCTCTGGTATTAATTAATTCCATGAGTATTCTGTTCTTATATGTCTAGTGAGTGCCTGGTGGAGAGCTCAAGATATACTTGTTAATTTTGAATTAAAAAAACATTGTATTTACCCACCAGTGTGTATCAGTGGTTAAGTGTCAACCTATGAACCAGGAGGTCCCAGTTCCATTCCAGGTCAGGGCATGTCTGAGGCAACCAATCAGTGATTCTCCCTCCTCATTGATGTTTCTATCTCTCCCTCTCCCTTCCTCTCTGAAATCAGTGAAAATATATAAAAATGTTCGAATTCATTAAAAAGAGTATATTTGATGCAAAGCAATCTCAATTTTATTACTTATTTCATTTATTAATTCAACATTTATCCAATTTAAAAAAATTTTTTATCAATACATGTCAATTTTGTATAAATTTGGGAGACATTAACAGTTAAATAAATGTGATCTCTGCCTTCATGCAGGTTCTAGAGGATCAGACAGACATTAATAAAAAATTGTGTGTGTGTGTGAAATTTGGTAAGCACTAAGTAAGCATTTCCAGAGGACAAGACATGTAGGTCAAAGGTGAACTGGAATGAGGAGAAACATTTAATAATCAGAAAGCTGAATCTCTAATAAAAGAAAATAGTTGTGTATCATTTTAAATTAGTAAAAAGTGCTAAACATCATGATTATTTTAATATGAAAGCTGCCTTTATATTTAAAGTATAAGCAGTAAAAGTGTTATTTCATGAAAGCCTCTAGGGGAAGGTTTTTAATGACTCTACCAAAGTAAATTATAATTGGGTTTTCTGAGGTTGCACATGCTGTGTGTGCTTTTGAAGTGTTCATGTTGCTTGAGGGGCTGTTTCTTACATTTTTAATTATTCCTACAAAAGTTCTCTTCATTATTAATTTGGCCTCTCTCTGAAGTAAAAGTATGCTAAGTCAATTCCAGCTTAGCTCCTTCGCAAAGGATTCCCGAGTCTAGAAATCACCGAGCCTTTCCTGTATCCAGAATTGATGATCACCAATGCTTGGACTTAAATCTCAAACACACAACTAAATAGAAGTAATAGAAAACAAGATAAAGGAAGACTTTATGTTGGTGCCGGGATGTTTGAAGCTCAAATATCTCTAAAGCCAAATTCCCTATATTGTTAAAATTATCCTGTAATTTCACAAGGTCATACTTTTAGATTTTTCAATTAAAAGGTGAAGTAGAAAGATAACAAATATATACATTAAACATTAATCAAAGATATGTTTTCACAAGGTAACCTCCCTGTTTTTCTGTTGTCTTCATGCAAACACTAACTTAAAAGAGTGACATCAGTACTCTTTCTAATGCAGTAGACATGACTGGTTTTCTACAAACACAATATTCCAAACAATTATCTCAAACAAAGGCAATTTAACAAATTATTTTATTGACTGGAAATGAGGGTAGGAGGAATGCTTCTTGTACATACACCTCATTTTACTTTCCTTTTTTTAGATCTTCATTCTCTGAAGGAATTCTGAATGAATGAATGCATGAGTTGGCTTGACTTATGGTCAGTGTAGTTAAGTTTCAAAATACTGTCAACTTCATTGTAGTACTCTTTTCTTTTTTTGTTATTCCTCTGAAAAATGTTCATAGTTTTTATTTTGTGTTGGTTCGCATATATTATTGCTATACATGACTTCCTTTGTCTGCTAGATTGGAAAACATATTTTATTTATCTTGTAGAATAGTAGCATGGCTACACTAATTCAGTAAATGTACAATGCATATATTAGGTTAATGAAACAAAATCATAAATATAATAATGGAATCACTTATAGGATCATCTTAGCATCTTGTCAAATGATAACATTCCTCAAGCTCTTCCCTCACACCTAAAAAAGTGCTATTTCCATTATTGATATGCTCTTTTTTCTTTAAAAATATACTTTATTGATTTTTTACAGAGAGGATGGGAGAGAGGGATAGAGAGTTAGAAACATCGATGAGAGAGAAACATTGATCAGCTGCCTCCTGCACTCTCCCTACTGGGGATGTGCCCGCAACCAAGGTACATGCCTTTGACCAGAATCAAACCTGGGACCCTTCAGTCCATAGGCCGATGCTCTATCCACCGAGCCAAACCAGTTCGGGCTGATATGTTCTGATTTTCTTCTCTTAGATATTTTTTTGTCGTTCTTTGACCATCATTAGTAATGTGTCTTCATCCCTTTTAAGTCATTCAATAGTTTCCCTTGTTTTATATTGATCTCATACTGATTTGGGATATAAGAAATCTGCATAAAACAGGGATCTATACAGTATATTATTAGTTAAATTAACATTCTCATTCTGGGTTTTGTTTATTTGCTGTTATCCCCCTGGGATATAATGAAATTTTGTAAAGATAGATGCATCCCCTGAGTGGAGTGAGAAACATTTTTCTTTCTCTCAGATGATTCCATTAATTAAAGACGTAGCTATTCATTGATAGCTTCTAAGTCGCCCTTATGTTTATTTCTGGATTTCCCCTAATGAATAGAAGAAAGGAAATTATTTTCGGATCGGCAAATAACAGTAATGGTTTCTAGCACTCTATTTAGTGCTTGGCACACATATTTATCACGTTCTCCATATACCCACACGCTATTTTACAATTAATTATTTGGAACAGTAGGTGCCCCCTCCCCTCAAGTAGAATAAACTAATTTCAATTTGCCTCTAACTACAAACAACTGCGAATAATGTGGAAATGTAATGAATGCAAGAGTCTTTCACAGGAACTATTTACATTACAGTCGCATAATATTCTTTAAAAACCACTACATTTTAGAGTTCTTTGGTGATGGAGGGAACAAGTCATCATAATTTCATGTAATCATGGTGTTTTTCTAAATAGCCTGTAACTGTGACAGGTCATTTGTAATTTGGCTAGCTGTTTACGTTATAATAATGCGGAAAAACACAAACCACACATTTGCAAGCTCTTCGTGCTCAAATAATGTCTGTCCTTGAATAGCTTATTTCTTGATCCACCAGCCACACAGTTGTAATCAGTTCATGGCCTACATCTGTGTTCATTAACAGCAGGACGCAGCTGGGTTTAGGAAGCACAGCAAACCCTTCTTCGGTCTATTATGCTTTTTTAAAAATATATTTTTATTGATTTCTGAGAAGGGAGAGGAAGAGAGAGAGAGAAACATCAATGATGAGAGAGAATCATTGATCGGCTGTCTCCTGCACGTCCCCACACTGAAGATGGAACCTGCAACAGGGGCATGTGCTGTGACTGGGAATTGAGCTGTGACCTCCTGGTTCATAGCTTGACACTCAACCACTGAGCCACGCCGGCCAGGCAGTTATCTATGTTTTAAGATGTGTGGGAACTCAGATGGGAAGATTGAGGCCCAGGAGTCCCTTGCAGTATGGGGGCTAAACTCATGAGAATGGACATGTCTTTCCTTACATTTGTGGCAACTGGACTGGGACAATCAAATCCTGTGAAGCAAGTCAGCTCAGATGTAAGGAGAGGGACATAGTATGACCTCAAAGCATTGACAGCAATGATTTCTGACAGTCAAATAGCAGATAGATAAAATCAGTAAATCTCCCTCAATGACCTTAATTTCAAATGTAACCATTTTCATACCTTCAATTAGGAAATTAAATATAAGTACATTTCTATTAAAAACATCAATAGGCAATGTTTCCAAGTCGAAGTTTAAAAGAGAACCGAAGACTATTAAAAAGTGTTTTTCTTTTTATATTAGGTTCTTCTGGGGACTTTTTCAGGAGTGACCTTACTTCATTCCTGCTCTTAAGCAGCCCTCCAAACTTTGATCCAATACTTTCTATTAACTCAAAATCTGTGGGGCCCTCTCAACAGTGGGGTGATCTTCTGAACTGGCTTATGAACAGCCCCAGTTCCTTGAACATTAATAACCTCTGTACTTAGGGCCGACATTAATAGTCTTTCCAACAAAGACGTGCCTCTCCACTTACAGACTTAGAAAAGCTCCAATAATGATTTTAGGAGCGAAAAGTCAGGTGAGAAGAAATATATCATCAAGTGATTGCTGCCTTGAAATCGCCCAGTAGGATGCAAGGTCCCTACGAAATTGTCTGAAGTTAATTGCACATTTTTATTCCCCTTTACAAAGAGAGGCAGTGATAACCTACAGTAGGTTAATACCTCCTCTTGAGAGCTAAGTAAAAGAAAAATCTTTTTGAACTTGGCAAAGCACAGCAATTAATTCTGTCTGTTCAGATGGAAATTAAATGGGCAGCTACTAGTTAGGCGTTGAAAGCAAAGAGCTAGTCATTCTTAAACCACAGTGGGGTGCCCACTAAACACCAGATAAGATGGGATCTCCTCATTACCCGAATTAAAATTCATCTTTATAGCTTAAATGGTATCCACACTTCAAAGCCCCATTTGAAATCCAACGGCAATATGGCACCTCATTTCCTATACATGTGAGGCAAGTCTCACACAATACCTGACATCCATCCATTGCACTTCCTCTTCACCTCACTGTGTAGCTTTCCCAGTTTTGCAAAGCATGCAACACAGAGTGAAAAAAGTATTTTTTATTAAATGTATTGGGGTGACATTGGTCAACATGAACATACAGGTTTCAGGTGTGGGTTTCTATGTTTCAAGATCTGTATATTTCGCCTTGTGCCCACCGCCCAAAGTCAAATCTTCTCCCCTCACCCCTCCTCTCTGGTAACCACCACTCTGCTGTTTGTGTTCATGAGTTTCAGTTTTATACCCCACATATGAGTGAAATCATAGGTTCGTAGCTTTGTCTGACTTATTTCACTTCACATAATGTTCTCAGGATCCATCCATGTTGTTGCCAATGGCACTATTTCATCCTTTCTCATGGCTGAGTACTATTCCACTGTGTGTATATGCACCGCATCTTCTTCATCCAGTCCTCTATCACAGGACACTTGATTGTTTTCATGTCTTGGTCACTGTGAATAACGCTGCAATAAACATAGGGGTGCATATGTCTTTGTGAAAGATACATGATTTTGAGTTTTTCGGGTATCTACCCAGGAGATGGATTGCTTGGTCTTATGATAGCTCTATTCTTAATTTTTTGAGCAATCGTCAGACTGCTTTCCATAGTGGTTGTACCAGTCTACAACCAGAAGTGAATGAAGGTTCCCTTTTTTCCACAACCTCTCCAACACTTGTTATTGCTTGTCTTGTTGATAATGGCCCCTCTAACAGGTGTGAGGTGAAATACAGTTATAGAGAAAAGTAACTATATTTGTTAAATAATGTCTCCCATGAATATCATGGAAGGACAAGGCTTGTCTGTCTCTGTCCTGCACACACCCTCCCATCCATACACAATTTGTATCTCTATCTACAGACTAAATGTTCCGTAATTCATACATTGAACTCGCACTCCATACGGTGATGGTATTGAGAGGAAAGGAGGCGGTCCTCTTCAACCAGTTAGAGCTGCCAGCACCTTGACCTTAGACTTCCCAGCTCCAGAACTGTGAGAAATACAAGTTGTTAAACCATCCAGTCTATGCTGTTCCTTTATAGCACTCCAAGCCCAGTAAGACAACATCTACATTTATTTGTACCTGGTAAACACATATTTCACAACGTATCTGCTTAATATCTATAAACACATGGTATGTAATAGAACAATTTCTGTGAATAAATGAGTGAAAATGCAGTTTTTCCACTAATCACACTACTTTGAAAAGTTACATTCATTATAACTAAAGGGTATTATATCCTGCTTTCGCAAGAAAGAGGCAAAAATAGCCACCATGATCACAGATGTCGACATACCAATGAGTTCATTTAGAGCATGTTGATGACAAGGATGTTTTCAACTTGCCTTTCATATGCTGAAGATTTTAGTAATGTTTCCCTTTAAGAGTTCCTGGAGCGAAAGTAATTTTGAGAGGAATAGTGTTCTTACTTTTCTGATCTTCTTAAGGGACTCTCAGACACCAGCCCCCCTGCTGTTCCCCAGTTCCATTTCTTGGCCTGCCTATCTTAACACTTCCTTTGCTCCCATCATGGCTTCAAAGAAAAAGAAAATACCAGAGAAATAGCAGAGTGACAATATAGTTGATGAAGATCAGGGTTGTATAGCACAGACCTAGAGAATACGATTTTCTCAGAAGTTCTACAAACATCAGTCAATGGTAAACTATGGGGGAATTTAAAAATTCGATTTATTGATAAATGCGGCACACAATGTAAAAATCAATAAGCTCAATACACAAAATGCAATTCTATAAAAGGTTGTAATGTTTAAGACATATGATAACTAGCTAGAATTATTATTAAAAATAGTTTTGTGTTACATATTCATTTACTACTGTCAATCGCATAGGTTCCAGTTTTCCCAAGGCTAAGATTACTTAATAGAATGTCATCTTAAATATGTTATTTTACAATTAAATTTTGCGTTGGCTCCATGTTAAAATAATTACTTTGTGTGAAATTCTTACTATTTTATTCAGCTTAGTGTTACCATAGAAAGTATTAAAATGCTTGATATTTTCTTTTTAAAAATTTTTATCTTTATTGTTGAAGTATTACAGATGTCCCCCTTTTCCCCTCATTAACCCTTCCTAGCCCCGTACCCACCCCCCAGGCCTTCATCAGTCTGTCCCATGGTCCTGTGCCTCTGATCAGCTCAGTAATATACTATGAGACATTAGCTCATTGCGTAATATCTCTGACTTGGATCCTTCATTTAAAATATTAGGATTATAATATTTACCTGAAAAAATATTTACCTGACCTACTATTGGCCTTGTAAAGAGGATATATATATATCCATATCCACTTAGTTGTGTGTGTGTGCCTGTGCATATGCATATGCTCAGACTCCTGCCCTCCCTGTCTCTCTCCAGATCTTACATATTAGACCTATTTCTCCTCTATCTCATGATAAATGCAATGGATTCATGATCATTCCTGGGATATATATTTTATAATATCTTTATATTTTAATAATTAATCTTCTTTTTCCTTGTTTCCTAAAGCTATTGAGCTCTCTCTGCCTTTACATCTCTCCTCTCTATCCACCTGCATACCTGTCTTTCAGAGTGAATTCCATTGTGATCCTAGGGCTTTTGCTGGAAAGTGTGGAGAGAGACACCCTCATGTCACCTGATCTTGAACTTGGGTAAACAATAGCCTGAATCTAGTGCTGGTGACACTAAGTGAAGCCAACTCTGAGGAAAGCAGAGGCGGGAGATGGACAAAGACTAATTCCTTATAATAGTGGTTGATCCTGAGAAACAAATGGGGTGGGAACGCTTTACAGCCACTGCATTTTTCAATTACACGAACCACCTTTTTTCGGCCTGAAGTTAATTTTACTTCGTTTTTCTGTGATCCACAACTAAAATAATCTAAAACCCAGTTACTATTCTGCCATAGTTCTACCATTCACCACATTCTGAGGATCTGGTAAGGAAAAGGGACAGGCAAAACCATTCTGTCAACATTGTTTAACTCTGGAAGGGTTGTTTGTACCTAAATTTATACAGACTCAGGTAAGCAGTTCCTTCAGTTTTCTTGTTCAGTGCTTTCTCTGTTAGGGACCAAGATATGTATCCAAGATCTGGATAGTTTAGAATTTCTCCTGTGCACTGATGAAGGAGTTTCAGGACAGTTCAACATGGTGACTGTTTCATTCCTTCAGACGAGTTCTCTCTTAAAAGCTCCTGACCATTTACTGCAAATATTCTCTTGTTGGGCTCCCCTCATCAGTTTGTTCAATACGCACTAGATACATAGTTTTTAGTTACGTTTTAATCAGATGACTGCTCAGACTCTACTTTGCTAGACGCTTGGATCTCTCACTCATTTCAGCGATGCTGTTTTCATCTGTGTTCTTTTGCGTGGGTTTTTATTGCTATAGAAATAGTCTTTCATTTTCCGCACCACTCTGATAATAGAGTATCTATTCAAATCTCAATTAATTAAAATTAAATAAAATTAAAAACTCAGTTCCTCAGCCTCACTAGTCACATTTCAAGTGCTCAGTAATCACATGGGGCTGGTGGCTACTGTTGTGGACAGAACAGCTATGAAACATTTCCGTCATTGCAGAGAGCTCTGTTGAACAAAGCTATTTAAGACCATGTTTCAGAACCTGGTTTCAGACAAAAATCACATTTTAAAACTGTAAATTTGTGAGTTGAGTATCTTAAATCCACTGCCTCCGACTCTCTGGGTGTGGGTAGGTAGCATTTTGCTGGCAAATGACCTTCTCCAGGTGACCTGGAATTTGAGGATTAAAGTTTTTAAAGTAATCACTAGCGTGAAGTGTGGGAAGAGACAGTAGACCACTAAGAATGTCACTGCCTTAACCTTATGACAATAACTTGAAAGTTTTGTACCTGCCAAATCCCCGTTATTCATCATTACTAATATTCCTTCTAGTCTCTTTTCCAATAAAATCAGCATTTTTTCTTCTTTTGCCGTAAGAAAATCTTTCCTGCCTGCATTGTTTATTTTCAGATTGCTTTTGAATTTTATGTTTATTGGCCAATATGAATCAGTGCTTATTAATTTTGTGTGTCAACTTGGCTAGGCCAACATACCAGTTTTGCATCAAATACCAGATGTTAGTGTGCTGGTATTTTTTAGATGTGATTACCATTTAAGTCAATAGATGTTTGACTAAGTCAGATTCAGGATAACGTCTAATAGAAAAATAATCCTCGCGCTGCTGTAAAATATGACATTTAATCTAAATGCAGCATGGATATGTCAGTAACAACATGTGTACAAAATATATAAAGCCAGTGGAGGAAAAAAAAATCCTGATTGATAAATGCATGCTACGAACCTGCCTAAGTGGTACAAGCACCATTTTCCATCCTCCATCAGCTCCCTTGGATTATTGGGAAGCACCTCATTGTCTTGCCAGCTGTCAGACGTGTTTCTAATTAGGCACTAATGAAGTAATATATGTGTGTAAACCATTTAGATCTCGTTCCGTTTGCAAGGACATCTGCGAGATGGCAAGTGAGCATCCTCAATCTTTGCCAAACGTTACAAATTATAAAACGTGGAACTCAGGTATTCAGAGCGACTCAAATTAAAACGGGGGAGGGTGCGCTACGAAGGTTAGAAAGGACATTTTGCTCGACTTAGTCGATAATAGGGAGGGGTTTTTTTCTCCTGTTTCTCTCTGCAGCTATATTTTGGGTGCTTTAGTGCATTAGTGAAATAGACACCTAAATATCTCTAAGTGTTTGGATGTGCTTGAAACTTAGATGTTGAGCAGAATTTGGGAAGAAGTATATTCCGCACATACTGTGCGGATAACAATTTCAAATTGAATTTTATTAGCACCGATGCTTTTAGAGTATCACAGATTCCGGGCATGTGTATATATGCAGTGAAATGATAGATGAAGAACATCATCTGAAACCTAAATCTTATTACCAAGAAATAAAAGGCACGCGGTATATTTCTGTAGCACTACAAAGTCTCCTGTGAAAGCATGTTACTAAAGCACAATGATTTTTATTACAAACAACCTTCTCTATTGAGGCTCCTTGAATTCTCCAATGTCCAATCGGTTATAAACCAGAATTCCTGTGGACAGCAGTTTCTACACAGGCACTGGTCTCTAACTTCCAATATTCTAGTTAACACAATTGGAAGACAGATGCCAGTTTTCCACAGTTAATTGTATGTCACTCTTGCTCTGTGTCCTAAACTTATGATATGACAGCACCAGTTATGCACAGTGGATTAGGGGATGAACTCATGAGAGAGGAGAAAGAGATAAAAAGAAATCTACAGCATGATCAGGAAACCACGTTTTCTTGCTGCCCTATTTTTTTCGTAATTTAAAATATTCTCCTGAGTTCAATTATCCCAACCTAGGCTCACAGCAGGTTGAATTCGAAGAACATTTATAAAAAGAGAATGAGCTTCCTCCAAATCTCACAGCGCTAAAAGGTGGGGAGGGAAAAAGTTAGCCAGGAAATAACGATATAGTTGGGGAAATATGAAAATAGGAATGCGTTTTTATTTTATTAAATAAGTGCATTATTTGTAAGTTGTATTAGTATGCAAACTCAAAGCATTATTTTTTGCAAGAAATATTAATGTACATCAATATACAATTTTTTAGAACTAATTGATCCTTAAATTATAACATTCACTACATGTAAAATATTGGAATTATTATAAATACAATTTGATAAAAGGTATAGTTTTTCCACAATAAAAAGATCATATTAAGTTAACACTATAATAAATCATCCAAAACACTGCTAGCATCAAAAACTAATTTGACATGAGGAAAATATGTTTGGAGCCACTCCAAAATTGATTTGTCATTCAAACAAATATTTGAACTTCTACTCACTTTGAGAGATTATTCTTTCCTATTTTTTCCAATATCCATCTTTGCTGATCCCTATACATTTAATAGCTCCAGATAGGCTTGTTCCATAGAATTCCAGTCCTGTGTTTCCAACTGCCTGTTTAGCATTTCCACTCAAATGCTTGGTTGATCCTCAGACTTCACTTGTTCAAGGCAAAAGTGATCTTTCTTTTAAGTATAGATCTATTGCTATACAACCTTTAGTTTCATGAATATTATCCACATTTCCTAGTTTGGAATCAAGGGAATTACTTCTCCTTGATCCACATAATTAATTGTCATGAAGTCTTATTACATAACTATTTGTTATGGTCTCTCAAACATTGTATTTCTTCAGGTTTACTCTAATTAGACTTGTTTCAGTCATTATAACCACGTACTAAGTAGGTCCCACCTACTAAGACCAAGCTGTTAGTATCACTTGTGGTCTCTTCATGTTTCACTCCGTGTTCCTCGTGGGTTATTTTGTTTCCTACCTGTATGTTTAATGGATCATAATGACAGCAGACTAGTGAATCTCTGATGTGTTAGCTTAAACATTAGTCCCTCTATTTTTTATTTCTTTGCTATAAGAAAAGCGGGCGATGCAATCGAGCTATGACAGTAACATTCCAGCTCTAGCAAGATAATCTCCTTCTAAAGTTTTCCTTAATGCTCCCCTCCTCGTTTTAATTTCAAGAAGACAAAAGAAGCATAAGAATCAATTTCCTCAGGTATCAAGTAATCTATATTTTGTAAAAATGATTATTACAGAGAGAAGTGAAACAAATATTTCAGCTCTCCAAGCCTCTCCAGGGACAGGTTAGGGGAACGGAAGATCCTAACAGATGTTTTCAGCTACCCAGTTAGCTGGGGCTCTGATGCAAATAATTGTTACTGCCATTATCTTTGAAAGCAGATGTCTGATGTCCCCGTGAGAGGCAACAAAATAATAATAATAATGGTATAGATGATGTTCAGGCCTATTGCTGAGTTACAACTTAATGTCGATTTTTGTCTCTGTAACCGCTGACAGGCACGCAAAGATGTTGACTCCAGAAACACATTTTCATCTAAATCTTCCTAGAGCATCATTTACAATTAAGACCTAATTTATTAGTAGTCGTGGCTTTTGCTGTCACAGTATGCCCATAAGATTAGCGAAGTGGGAATAGGGAAGCAAGGATCCCGCCGGAAATTCTCTGTCAACTGGTGTGAGCTTGAAAAACGGGTACATTAAATGCATGGCATGTTTACCCAGAACTTTCTCTCTGGAGGCAGCATCATCTGTTTTGGGGATGAGGCTCAGAAAAAGAATAGGCTTTTGATAGGGGTTCCTTCAGGGGCTCCGCTCATTTTGAACACACTGCCTTCCTTCTAGCAGGTTAACTGGCCAGCATTTCACAGAGCAGCTTTGCCTTCCGAAGGACAAGGGTTTCCAATGGCATGAAGGCCTTCAGACATGCTGGACAGACAGTAGGACTTTGGACACATAACCTCATTTCTTTGAAACTTTGCCTTTTTACTTAAAAGGGTGCATACCCAGCAAGATTATTTTCGTGACAACAATATTACGCCATTGAGCAAAAACAAGGCCTAATGATACCACCACAGAACATTTGAAACTGGAATGTCTGCTCTGCTAAGTCCCAGGAGTCACTGGGAGATGACACTTTACAAGCAGCTTCACAAATACAGTCTTTTTGAAGCGGCCTCGGGCCAATAGTGTAACTGGGACCCACTGCCGGAAGAATGCTCTCTAAAGATTTCCCAGGTATATTTCAGATCAGTGTCGGCTTCCGTAGTAAGTGCTCACTGAGATGAAAGAACCCATATGACCGAGTATTCAGCATGAGGCAGAAGTCACAATAAACAAATGTAGTCAGAACATTAGTGTTCTTCTCTTAGACCTGCAGTTCCCAAACAAATACCCTGGTCTATTAAATCTATTAAAAATGTGTCCTAAGAATGGAAGCATTAAAAAGAGTTCAAAGGAAAATGGAATGTTCCATTTATAAGAAAGTGTTACCTAATTAACTTCAAAGAATCCAAGGGAAAATTCTCTTTATTGGAAGAGATCCATCTGAAATAACCTTATATTAGCTTATGGTAATAAACATTCGATAACTGATTTTAATGTATACATAACATGTACATATATACATGCACACACCTTCTATGTGTATATATACATCACATTATTCAACTATGTCTCCCTCTACATCTATCTTGTTGTTAGATACAGGGTGGGGCAAAAGTAGGTTTACAGTTGCTCCTATGGAAAACAGTACAATAATCAATAATAATACAAGAATAAACCCTTGTGTTTCACATACTCACAACTATAAACTACTTTTGCCCTACCTTGTATGTACATGGCATTTTCTCTCTATATTCTATTACACATATTAAAAGGAAATAATCTAAATGATGAACTATATCTAGTAATTAAAATTTCACTTCATAATAACTATGTTAATGAAAATATGTAGAATGCTTAGCACAGCAGACAAAAGTCAGGCTCAGTCTCAGAAATCCCTGGAAGTGGGGTGAGGGGAGATTAGGTTGTGCCCAGCTGGATGAGGAGGTGGGGGTAGGGGGTGTCTGTGTGTCTATAATGAGGTATTCATTGTGTCTGTATCTGATGCTCATTGCTCAGCCAGGCTATCAGGTCTCTAAAACATGTGCACTCATTGCCTCATGCTATTTAAAGAATTATGATTACTTGTCTTAAATGTATTTAAGACCAAAAAAAACTTGTGACAGCTGTTTTGTCATGCTGGTTCCTCAGGAGTCTCCAAGAAATGAAGTAGTTAATTTAATAAAAATCTGTTCTGCAGGTATTTTAATTTATTTGTATACCCCCCTTTAACTCCCAAAACAGATAAAATGAAATCCCAGTGCTTCCTCCCATAAGACATGAACATATAAGATTTCAAAAGCTATAGTAACATTATAGTTTCTTTAATTAGGAAGCATCTTGACTCTAATTCATGTTAGAAAGGGAAAACTTGGCCAGTTGGATATCTTCCAAATTCATTAAACTCAATGAAGAACTTTATTTTTAATCTACAGGACCATTCAGATCAGTAATTAGATAGCATGGTTGACCAACAGCCACCAAAAACCCACTTGCATGTTGTGATGAGAGGAACAAGGGGCGAATGGGCCATTTCTCTCTCCAGCTGCACACCATCTCTTTTTGCCTGAGTTGAAAGTATTAAACAGAAGTAGGTCATTGGTATCTGCTAGGACCTGTCACAGCAACACACTTACAATAGGGCCTGGCTGGCATAGCTCAGTGGTTGAGCATCAACCTATGAACCATGAGGTCATAGTTCGATTCCTGGTTAGGGCACATACCTGGGTTGTGGGCTCCATCCCAAGTAGTGGGCATGCAGGAGGCAGCTGATCAGTGATTCTCTCTCATCATTGATGTTTCTATCTCTCTCTTCCTCTCTGAAATCAATAAAAATCTATTTTAAAAACACACACAAAAAACCCCCCACTTACAATAGGAAAAACACAGTGGTTCATTAGCACTGAGAAATAATAAGGAAAATGTATTCTATAAGGAAAGGCATGCAACCATAATACAAAAACGCTTGATTCTGTGATTGGCAAAAATGCCAAACCTTAGGACTCATGTTTAAGAACAAGATGGGAAATGATGTGAATCTGAGTTTCTTCTGAGCACAAGTTTTTCAAAAAATGTATAGTAGTTTTGATGTACCCTGTTTCTAAGTCTCTGCACACTTGCATATAATCAGTGCAACATAGTTAAGAAACTTGGGTTTGTTTTTTTAAAAATATAATCATGCCCAATGTCTGAATCGTTTGATTTACATAATATTGTAAGCCTGCCTAAACAAATTATAAAAATAAAAGCTCAGAAGTTTCACAATCGTCCCATCATCACTTCAATACATGAAAATTCTCTGGATGAAAAATGTTTTGATTTGATTCAATTATGCCTGTCAATCAAATGCAATTCTTCATATAGCCCATAAGGCAGAGAGCACTGTGGTCCAAGGCCAATGCCTTTCTTTCTGTGTGTGTGTGTGTGTGTGTGTGTTCTAATAGAAAGATTTGGGTTAAAGCTTGCTGGTCCCTTCTAGCATAGAGGCAGGGGTAGGTAACAAACAAAAGCATCTGGAACCTGTGAAATCGTTTTGCATCAAAACAATTATTTTTAGGCTTTGTTCTCATTATACATTCATAAAAAGAATTCCTTTCTTTTTTCAGTTGTACTGCATTGTAATGACCAAGGAAAGTGCAGTCTTTTTCGGGGGGAGGGGGCTTTGGGGTGATTCAGCTCTCACACAGGTGAACCAAAGGTGCCATAGCCACACCTTTATCCCCAAAAGAAGATGGCTTTCAGTTCTATCTGAAATGACTTGTTCTCTTGTGTATAAGCTGAATGACCAGAACAGGGTAGAGAAGGGGCCGGCAGTGTGAGAGTTCTGCGCTATGTAATGAAGTCCCTGTTTGGTAATACTAATTGGGAATATTTATCAAATGCTTATAGTTCTCTGCCTACTGCTCCAAGTCCCGTGGCAGTGTGCCATTACTGAAACTCACACCAGTCCTGGGGGACAGAAATTATGATTAATTGGAGCTTACTGCATGGAGTTGGAGGCTCAGAGAGGATAAGCGGAGCGCCCGTGGTCACGTGGCTAATGAATGGCAGCCCCGGGATCCGAATTCACGCAGTTTGACTTCCGAGTCTATGCTTTTAATCAATACACAGCTGCTACCTTGACCCGGCATCTGTGTCAGTTTTCAGATGAACCCGAGTGTCCTCAGAGCTGTGTGAGTCTGTAGTCCCTGAAACCCTTGGATTCTTCTAAGTCAGGAAAATAATTAAGAATTGAACAGTAGCAAAATCACATTATGGCTGAGCCGTGTACAGATTTACTCAATAATGAAGGCGTGTAGAGCAGCACGCAGAAGCCTGTTTTACTCATTCTCTGTGTCTGCCATATGAAAAACCTGGTGTGTTGACAGGCCGAACCTCGGGCCAGAATGAGGTTGTCATTCTTGTCGGTTTCATGCTTGTGCATCGTCCTATCCGCAGAAGTGTTTTGTCTCGAGGGACTCCTTTCACGTTTGCTTAAATGGAAACTCTGCCATGCAAAACCTGCCGTCCTTGTCCCAGACACCGCTTGATCCCTTGCCTTCGCCTTATGCTCTTCTGTCCCCATCGCTTCGTGTTTTCATTGAATGGCTGAGTTGCAGAGGCTGGATTTCTTTGCGGCAGAAAGACATCAACTCTTCTTAGTCTGTTTCTCTATTCTAAGTCACTTGCCATGCTACTTGTTATTGTCTTCACTCAACATACTACATTTTTAAAAAATATATTTTTATTGATTGCAGAGAGGAAGGGAGAGTGAGAGAGAAGCATCAATGAGAGAATCATTGATCAGCTGCCTCCTGCACGCCCTCTGCTGGGGATCGAGCCTGCAACCCGGGCATGTGCCCTGACTGGGAATTGAACTGTGACCTCCTGGTTCATAGGTTGACGCTCAACCACTGAGCCATTCTGGCCGGGCTTTTTCCATTTCCTTATCCCCATTTCACTTGTACTTTAAACTTCTCTAACACTTTCCTGATCTCCATATGGCTCTTTGTTAATTAAGCTAATGAGCACTTGCAACGTCTTCTTTCATTTGCCCTCCTGGCATCATCTGACACTATTGGCCTCTCTCTAGCCTTCCTGGCATTAGTACTCTCTCTTCATTCAATCTTTTCATTCTGATCAATAATTCTCGGGATCCACAGAGGGTTCATTTCCTTCTGCCAAGTCCTTAAATATTCATATTCCTGGAGCAACCAATAAGCCAAACATTGTGTTTACTGCAACATGTCAATGCTCCTCTCCAACACTAATGAGGCGCTCGCTGTGTGGAGCTTGCCCGCCTGCAGCCTTCTGTTGGTCGCTTACCTGCAGGGGAGCCGAGGTTGTGTGCTGCCAGGTGACATACAGCGAGACCCTCCTCTTGGCTTCTTTTTTCAGTCAAAGGATTCACTGTTTGGGGCGTTGCTGTTTTTTGCCCTGGTTATTCCTAAAATGTGTTAGAAATGAGAATGGAAAAAGGGACTGTAGCTGTCTTAGCATTCACTGCAAAGCCCATGGCTTTTCTTGGAAGACAAGCCTGAGTCTTCATCCAAACAATAGTACAATCTTATAATTTAGCACTGGGTAGATTTAGGGGGTTGCCTCTCAGAAGTTGGAGGTTCCCGCTGAGGAATGGGCAGAAAGAAATATGAAAGGGCTGACAAATAGCTTGACTTCTGATTTGAGAGCCTACCACCAAATGATTTCTGTGAGCTGTGGGACGGGAAGGGAGCGGTCTCAGATGGAGGGGGATTCTCCGGGAAACAGAACAGCGAAGCAGAAGTTAGAGTTCGCAAGACGTGACCAGGTGATTCAAATCACTCCATATTGTCTGGGAAACTGAGGCATCAAAGAGGGCATTTTGTTCAGGGACAGAATGATGATGCATAGGTTTTGTTTTCATATTTGGTAAATGAAAGCAGAGCTAGTAGAGACACAATAATGATAGGTTATGTGAGATATTACGGCGTTTTGACTGTCATAGGTAAAACATTTTGAGTGAGTTTTTTTTCTCTAAACATGTGAAAACATATATCTACAATTTAGATAATGTGTGTAGAAGGCATTCCAAAATATTAGACATCATTTTAAGTGACATAACACTTATGTTAGATTTGGGGTTGCTGATTGGGCTGCGGTTGTATTATTTTGTTGCCCACAGATAGATGTTAGATGAAGATCCAGGTAAAATTATGTAGCTGGCATCAACTTAGCTAAAAATAAGTCCATTTTTAGGATGTTCAATATCAGATCAAAGCATAGACTGGAGAGAAGTGACCTCAAATCGAACACACCTCACACTGGTGTTTGTCAACAGTAAATTACATCTGATTTTAAACAAGAGAAGGAAAAACTGCTGGCGACCTGTGATTGTGCCTCACAGAAGGATCAATACCAAGGAGAATAGCCTTTTTAGCTGGTTGCAACTTCTCTGACTTCCTGGAGCAAATTGCCAGTACTTTCTGATCATTCTCAATTAATCGCACTCTCCCCCTAAGCCAGGGAGTCTATAGTCCTGGGGGCCACAGGGGGCTGGGGATTTTCAGGAAACATAATGGGAGTGTTCCAGGCTGCAGATTGCTTTGATTTAAAAGAAAGAAACGCCATTGATTTTCGCCTCCTAGAAATGGAATTAGGAGCTCAGAACTGTGCTGGGAGAGCAGCCAGGGAGGATGCTGTGTGTTTTGCTGGCCTTATTTTGAAGCCCACAAACTAGTGATGTCTGGAGGAATGTCATGTCAAGAAGACACTAAAGTTAAACCCTTTCACCAACTTCTTGAGGATGTTTCATAGCGATTTTCTTTTTCTCTCCATAGTGGTGCAAATAAACTAACATCCGACTGTATTCCTGGATGCAGCTCTTTCATTCTTATAATATATATATTTCAGCAAAGCTTTTGAGTTATGAAGAAATAATGACACAGGACTACTTAGAGGGAGTGAGTCTCAACATTTGATTTAGGGTCTATCTTGAAAAGTTTTCAGCTAATCCTAAAACCCATGGCAAACTAAAAAAAAATTAAAAAATAGGTTTCTGAATCACATAATATATTGTCTTAGAGAAAATAGAGAGGGTGGGGGAGCCATCTAAGGGAAATGGAGGGGAAAGTAGAGCAGAAGAAAAAGGCAAAAAGAAAAATGCATCTATTAACAAGTGAACGTTAGTAAAGTGTAGTGGTTAAGAAAGTGAGCATTGGGACAACACACACCTAACTTTTGATTCAAATTATGATAAAGTTTGTGTATGTGATGTTGATGTTCCCTTTTGGGAATAATGCTAAAGCATATAGTAAGTACTCAATGAAAGTTAACTATTAATTATAAAATATAATTCCCTAAGCTATTTTTTTTGGTGACAGCAGTCACATCCTATACCCACAATATTTTGAATTTGCTCGGTGATCATTCATAGACTAGTCATTGACTGTTAGTCAGTTTGCAGAATTGTTTGTTGCAAATCAGTTGGAGGCATTGGACATACTGAATCTTTCTCATGAAATTTAGTTGTATCTTGAAATTATGATGTCTCCTTAATACATTGAATAGAATTGATGACTTTAAATAAGATTGAACACAAATAAAATGCATTGATGTATTTTGAAAATATTCAAATCTAAAAAAAAGAAGTAAAATAAAGTAATTTCAGAGAGCTTGTGCTTGTATTTGTGGATAGACTAAAGAAAACTTAGAAAACCCTAAGAGAAATACAAATGTTTATTATTTTAAAAATATTATTAAATGCCCTACTGTGCCAGGTATTGTGTGAGACCTATGTTTAAGCCAGTCTATAAAATAGACACTTCCTATTATTATGTAAACTAGAGGCCCGGTGCACAAAAATTTGTGCACTCGGGGGGGGGGGGAAGGGGGTTCCTCAGCCCATCCTGTGCCCTCTCCCAGTCTGGGACCCCTCGGGAGATAATGACCTGCTGGCTTAGGCCTGCTCCCGGGTGGCAGAGGGCAGGCCCAATCCCTGGGTGCAGCCCCTGGTCGGGCTCAGAGCAGGGCCGATTGGGGAGTTGGGGCGCCGCCCCCTGACACACACAGAGCAGGACCCATCAGGGGTGTTGGGGCTCCATACCTTGTCACACACAGAGCAGGGCCCAACAGAGGGTTGAGGAGCTCCCCCCTCTCACTCACAGAGTAGGGCCAATAGGGGAGTTGGGGCACCGCCACCTGTCACACACAGAGCAGGGCGGATCAGAGGGTTGGGGCGCTGCTCCCTGTCATGCACAGAGCAGGGCCCATCAGGGGGGTTGGGGCTCCGTACCCTATCACACACAGAGCAGGGACCATCAGGGGGTTGAGGAGCTCCCCTCTGTCACTCACAGAGCAGGGCCGATAGGGGAGTTGGGGCACCGCCCCCTGTCACACACAGAGCAGGGCGGATCAGGGGGTTGGGACGCCACCCTCTATCACCCACAGAGCAGGGCCGATCAGGGGGTTGGGGCGCCGCCACTGTCACACTCAGGGCAGGGCCGATGGGGAGGTTATGGCTCTACCCTGTCACACACAGAGCAGGGCCTGTGGTGGGTTGGGGCGCCACACCCTGTCACACACAGAGCTGCAGGCCGATCAGGGGGTTTGGGCGCTGCCCCGTCACGCTGATCCGGTGCTAGGAGGCCTCGCGGCTCCGCTGATCCCGGTGCTGGGAGGCATATTACCCTTTTACTATATAGGATAGAGGCCTGGAGGCCGCCTGGTTTGCCCTGAAGGGTGTCCTGGATCAGGGTGGGGGTCCCCACTGAGGTGCCTGGCCAGCCTGGATGAGGGGATGATGGCTGTTTGCAGCTGGTCACACATCCTTCAGGGTGGGGGTTCCCACTGGGGTGCCTGGCCAGTCTGGGTGAGGGGCTGAGGGCTGCTGTCAGGCTGGTGGTTGTTGATTGAAGCTCCCAATGGCTCCTTTTTTTTTATTTTATTCTGGGCCAGCTTTAGCTCTGGCTCTAGCTCTGAGAGCAGGTATCTGGTTTGTTTCGGTTCTATAATCGAAACAATGTATAACTTCAGCTCTGAGATCCCGGCCTATATTTGTTGGAATGTTTCAAACTGCCAGCTCAGAGACTGGCAAGGCAGGCGGGGAACGTTGGAGTCTGCAGTCCCTGGAGCAAGGAAGCCTCATGTTCGCTTCCAGCTGCCTGGCTGCCGGCCGCCATCTTGGCTGACAGTTAATTTGCATAAGGATACTCTGATTAGCCAATGGGAAGGGTAGCGGTCGTACGCCAATTACCATGTTTCTCTTTTATTAGTGTAGATTATTTTAAAGTGGGGGCTACCATAGCAAGCAAGTAAATAAGCAGATACACAGTTACAAAAATGAATTTTTAAATATATTTTTATTGATTTCAGAGAGGAAGGGAGAGGGAGAGAGAAAAAGAAACATCCATGATGAGAGAGAATCATGGATTGGCTGCCTCCTGCATGCCCCACATTGAGGATCGAGCTCACAACCTGGGCATGTCCCCTGACTTGACTGGGAATTGAACCGTGACCTCTTGGTTCATAGGTCAACACTCAACCATGGAGCCATGCCAGCTGGGCTACAAAATGAATTTTTACTATGTTTATGGACTCAAGATACATGAGAGAATAATAGAGAGTAGAAGTTACTTACATAAAGTTTTACCATGTGGTTTTATATAATTTTATGCTGCTTAAGTAAACCACAAACACCAGTCTAACAAAGTACAGAAGCACAGAATGTATTTAATGCAGTGACAACAATTAAAGCGTTGAAGGCATTGGGATTTGGACATCTATTAAAATCAATAAGCCAATATCCCTCTGGGTGACAGTAAGCGAATGTTATGTTGTGCCGTTATGTGTCAGACTACGTCCTAGGTACTAAGATGGTGTGAATGAAAGCCTGTCTTTAAATGAAAAAAGAACTTGAACTGGGATTGAACAATAGAAGGAAAACAGGGCCAAGACCCTCCTGTTTTCCTCACTTGAATTGTCCACCTTCTAGTAACTGTGCATTCATTACATATTTTCAAGCTGTTTAGTAATTCAGGATGTGATTAAAGCCAAGGTAACACGAATCTATTTGCAAATCCGGTCTCTGGGACATGAGGAAAGAACCAAAGGCTGTTTGAAAATGGTACCCTTTGACCTATGACAAGTTCAGGTGGGGAAAAAAATCCTAAGGCTGCTGCAACCAAACAAACCCATAAAAGCACAAAATGGGAGCACTAGCCATTTACCTTTCCAGCAGCTGCACGGCGCAGGTGAACACAGCGCTGCCAGCGATTCGCGGATCCCGTCAATGTCAATTTCCCCAGGCAGCTGGGCTTGTCACTCGTGATTTTACTGAAGATTACCCATCAGTTAGAGCGGATTTGGTTTTTAATTGGCCCTCGGCACACCTGCCACATTTCTCTCCCTCTGGATCCCAGAAGCTATTGCGAAGAGGAAGGTGGCTCTCAGGAGAGTACATTCTTAAAGCACCCCGTGAAGGACATTCTATCAGAACAATTAAGTTTTTCATCCCAGAGAAAAGAGCACCCTTGTTTAAATACAGGGACGAGGAATAGAGGGCGATCATCCCTGAATTACCAAGAAGTAGCTAAAGCATCTGCACGTGTATCATCTGAGCCTTGGAAGCTGATTGTTGTCACAGGCTGAGATGCTGCATGATAGTTGGTATTAATTACAACCGCCACAGTGTCTGGGTGGTTGTATTGTGAGGCAAAGAAAACAGATAAGGTGTGGAATTTCACGTGATCTGAGCGATCCATGCATTTTGACATCATTTCATCCTATATAATAAAAGCCCAGCGACTGAACAACGGAACGACCAGAACGATCGGTTGACCAGTCGCAATGACATGCACTGACCACCAGGGGGCAGACACTCAATGCAGGAGCTGCCCTCTGTTGGTCAGTGCGCTCCCACAGTGGGAGCATCGCTCAGCTGACCAGGATGAGGGGCACTCCCACAGTGGGCTGACCCCTGCAAGCCACATTCCCACCAGTGCATGAACCCCATGCACCAGGCCTCTAGAATTGTCATATTCACATATTAGACTTCTGGAATCTCAGTTCTCAAATAAGCATGTTGTACCCAAGAATCATTGCCTTGTCCTCCAGATAGTGTTCCAGCCATTTCTCCTCATTCCCTTCTCTCCCCAGCCCCCAGCAGCCACCAACCTGCGTTTTGTCTCCATGGATCTACCATTCTGATTGTTTCATATAAATGGGATCATGCAGTAGGTGGCCCTTTAGTGACTGGCTTCTTTCACTTACATGTTTTCGAGATTCACCCATGTTGTAGCTCGGGTCAGTATTCCATTCCTCGTCATGGCTAAATAGTTTTCCATTGTCTGCAGATCACAGGACCTATTTATCCATTCATTTGTTGATGGATATTTGGGATGTCCCTTCCACCGTTTGGTTAATGTGAATAGTGATGCTATGAACATCCATGTACAAGGCTTTGAGTGCTTGTTTGCACTTCTGTTGGGTATTTAGGAGTGGAGTTGCAGGGTCACATGGAAATTCTATATCTAATTTTTTTGACGAACTACTGAATTGTTTTCCACAGCAGCTGGAACATTTTACATCTCAACTAACAATGTGCAAGGATTCCAGTGTCTTTCTATTCTTGCCAACACTTAAAAAAAAGTATAGCCACCCTAGTGAGTGTGACCTTGTGACTCATTGTAGTTTTAATTTGAATTTCCCTAAGGACTAGTGATGCTGACCACTTATTCATTTGCTTTTTGGCCATTTATACATATACTAGAGGCCCGATGCATGAAATTCGTACAGGGGGCTTGGCCCTCGGAGCCCCTCGCAACCTCGGCTGGCCCTCACAGCCCCAGCTTTGTCCGGAAGGTTGTCCAGACAATTGTCTAGAATGTCATCCGGATGGTCGTTTGGCTGCTCAGTCTAATTAGCATATTAGCTCTTTATAATATAGGATTATTTGAAGAAATGTCTACTCATGTCTTTTGGCCATATTTTAATGGGGTGATTTATCTTTTTGTTGTTGAGTTTTAAGTTCTTTACCAATGCTCAATAAGTATCTCCTGTATGGATTCTGAATATGAAACTCTTTTAGATTCCCTTCCTCCCTCGTTTTCTGTAAAGATTCTAATCAAACTTGAAACAGGTAATTCCAGGGTTTCGCTTATCCTTAGATCCATCTCTAACCTTTCTGGGTATGTTTCTGATTTATACATTTGGGTAGTATAATATTAAGATTTTTTCCCCCAGTACTATGTATTTCTTGCCCTTCTGTAGCCTTCCTGCTCACCTTTAGCTCATACTTAAGGGAACAAGATGCATAACATTCATATGAGTAGGACAAGTTTTTCCTTATATGCAAATGAAAGAAGCTGTTTCTCAGTTATAAGAATCATTTTTATTATCATTTCCAAAATCACAATAAGAGATGTTATTTCATGTTTATTTAATATGTCAGATTCATTATCTGCTATCTGCATTTTACTTTCAGAAACAGACAAAAAACATAAAATGACTTCAAATTTTTATTATTAAAAAAAGCAAGAAAATACAGTCTTTAGTGAAGACAAACTCAGTGTCTTAAAAAACAGCTTTTCAGTTTCTGATTTTCTTTTCTTACATACAAATTAATCATACAACACTGTAAACGTTTCCTTACTGGAATCTTTCCTTAGCTCTATTTTGTCTGTTCCAAAGCTCCCTATTTGGAACAAAATTATGTCACTGACTAAGCAATGTGGGATTTTGGTTTTATTAAAAGGGATCTCACTACTTATTGTCCATGTCAACAAAATCCTTTTTGCATGCAAAGAGCAGCTCCATAAACTGCAGGAGCCACATTCAAAAATCTGTCCCCAGAGAATGTGAGTGAATGTTCTGATATCGGCTAATTAAATGCAAAGCACTTGATTTCGGGGAGATGATTGTCCTCGTTACCTGATTACAAGAAAAGCATGTATGGTGACCACATACATGTTAATATACTTGGCTCCTGTAGGTGGTTCTACAGTGTTTTTGCCTCATTGATGAATTTGTTAACTTGTGAAACTGCCCATATTTTTCCTGTTGAAGCCAAACCCATTACCTCAGCCCATATGTCTATAATAAGAGCGAGTGGGAATACAGAAATCTTGCATCTGGAAGGGTTAGCTTTGCTCCTCCGCAATGCCTTCCAACCATCATTCCTAAAAAAAAAAGTCTTACAAGAAAAGACTAGATTCATGCAGAACTCTGTTAAATTAAGAGTCCATCGTTTCTTCGTGCACTGTAATAGAACTAACTCTCTGTTCCATCATGGGCTCTCGCTCACCCCTGAAAGCACATTACAAGTCAGCCTTAGACCTGTGGCTGAATCTCCAGCTGCTCACTCCTGTAAGGAAGCCAGAGTTAGCGCTCCTTACCTCATTCATCAAAGGTGCATGCGGAATGTGGTCTTACATGACAATTTCATTTTTTCTTTATCTTTTCCTTTTATTTCTTTTCTCTCCCTCCCTTCCTTCTTTCCCCCTACTTTCCCTCCCCCCTTCTTCCTCATTTGTCTATTTATTTATTTGTTTATTGCTAGATTAACTTTATTCTGGACATACCTAACTTCTTTCTTGGACATTAATTTTCCTACCTGGAAAAAAAAGTGAAAATTTAAAACGATAAATTTGATGTCTTTCTACATAGCTCGCAATATAGTAAACATAGAGCAGTCTTAGGGCGTCTTTGAAAAGCCTAAACTATGAACTCAAAGAAAAATATTTTCAAACCAAACATAAATTTTTGGCAGTATCCTGTTGGAAAAAAGAAGGGAGAAAATGTAATGTTACATTTACATTTTGTATAATTCATTTTTAAGTTTTCTACTGGGAAAGTATTTCAGTAGATTTTAAACAATTCCAATTAGTGTAATTTTCAGTATCTTTAGATGAGGGCACTAATCACTTTCATTTTTTGAAACTTTACATCTTCACTGATCATTTTTCAGCCCACACTATCCCCCAAAGACTAATTAAGTGCAAAGTCACATAACATTTTCTGTAATACTATATTTGAAATTATATATAAATATTTTAGTTAAAGGCAAGCCTTTTATAATAACTTGGTGCATTTTCAAGTGGATTAATATTATTTTTAATTTCAATTTTATGCTTTATAATGATAATTGGTTATTTGAGTTATCTCTTGAGTCTGGAATGTAAGTGTATTATTTAAATTATATCTTCATTATATACTGCTAATTTTTTTCTTTTCCCCTTGTGAATTGTATCCTGTAAGATAAATCAAAATATTTTCTTCCAAAATGTATTTTATATGAGACAATTTCCCTTATGAAATGATTTACACATGGTCAAAACATTATTTTTCAGAAGTTTTATATTTTGAATATTTAAGTCTTTTTTTTCTCTCTGTTTACATGGAAGAATGGTCATTGATAATTACAGACATACCAAATAATAAATATATTAACATAATATGAAATAAAAGTCCTTTATAGCTTCATATGGTTTAAATGGCTGCTTAAAACCCTGTAAGCACAGTGAAAAATAAGCCCTTTTAGGGAGTGATGGGTACCTGATGCAGGTGTGGTAAGATGAAAGGAATATAGCGATTTTCTTAGTAAAAGTTTTTTCCCACTTAAAGGAACAAAAGACTGCCTAATAAACTTTCTGAGGTAAATGTGATATGAATGATAATATTTTGACCTGAACCAGTGCAAAGTAGAATTTGGGAGTTTTGTATGAAATGAAGTGAATATTGTTCTGAATCTCAAATATAATAGCTAATCCTCACCCCCCACCCCCGTATTCTATTACCATGTGTTTTTAAGTTACACTCAGTGAAATTAAGGTATTGGCATATATCAATTATAAATTGTCTATTAACTCTACAGAGTTTATAGCTTGATTTTTATTTCTCATTATCATTTCTAATTGTTTACATAGTAATTTTATTTTCCAATATAAATTATCTTTATATTCCTATATTAATTTCATGTGTTCCTTATAGTTTATACATTCAGTGAATTGCTGGATCATATTTTCTAGGATTTTGTGCTTTTGTTCATGAATAAAATCTGTAAGAATGACTTTTAAAATGGATACCTTTGCAATAGACCTCGAGAGTATAAACCCATCAGAATCAATAGCTTCTTATGGCAGTGATTCTGAGAAAAGCTAATCTCATGTTTGACCAATTAATCCTGAATTAGCTCTGAGACCAGGGATGGAAACCTTAATCAGACCCAACAGTTCATTAGCTTCTGTGTTGTGTTGCACTGCATGTCATTGTATGCATACCAAGTTCATTCATCATTTAGCATTTCCTGCTAAATATATTCTGATTTTCTATGTGTCTGTAATTCTGTTATAATGGTTAGAATTTGACTCCATGGCCATGCACAAGCCCAAAGGGGACGGGGAAATGTAGTCTGTCAGATATACTTGACCTATCCTAAGAGTTCCTTTCATTTGAGAGAGAAGAGTATGGGAATAGTTATTCTCCAATACACTTACTTAGTATATATTTGAGATGATGCCCTTCTTCACAAGATGATAAAGACAAATCCTGGCTTGACTCATACTCTTTTTTGTTCAGTCACGTTCGAAAATATAAGAAGAGCCCAGCCGGCATGGCTCAATGGTTGAGCATTGACCTATGAACCAGGAGGTCATGGTTCAATGCCTGGTCAAGGCATATGCCCAGGTTGTGGGCTCGATCCCCAGTATGAGGCATGCAGGAGGCAGCTGATCAATGATCCTCTCTCATCATTGATGTTTCTCTCTCTCTCTCCCTCTCCTTTCCTCTCTGAAATCAATAAAAATATATTTTAAAAAATATATAAGAAGAGAGGTTGTCCATTATCACCTGGAATTTAAGAGCATCTTTTGTGATTAATCCAATGCAATCCCATATGCCTAACCCCTCCTCTCCTTCATTCTGTCCTTTGACGTTCTAGACAAAACTTGAATCTCCGGAAATTCCTTGCAGGAAGTGGATCCCCACTTCCCACTCATGCCCTCCCAGTGAGACTCCCCCTTCACATGTTAAATTTCTCAACTCTAGGTCTTGGGGAGGTGGTCTGCTCCTTCTTCATTGCCATTTCTACACCATTCCTATTTACTCCCATTTCTCACAAAACATCATTGCTGTGCTCCTCTTCCACCCATGATTAACTGGTAAGGATTGAGTTTACTCTCCGATATTAGACAACTAAAGAAGAGAACAAGATATGTGAAACAATGACTTTCTAAACACTGGACAATATCTATTTCTTTTTGCACAGACATTGCTTAATCCTTAAACTGTTTTTCAAATACTTTTAAGTATATATATAATTTCAGAGAGAGGAAGGGAGAAGAAGAGATAGAAACATCAATGTGATGAGAGAGAATCACTGATCAGCTGTCTCCTTCATGCCCGCTCCTGGGGATCGAGCCCGTAACCTGGGCATATGCCCTTGACCGGAATCGAACCTGGGTCCTTCTGGTCCACAGTCTGATGTGCTATCCACTGAGCAAAACCAGCTAGGGCGTGATGGCCATTTTTAGAATCTGGCGTTCAATGGCTTCTTCTTTCAATCATGTCAGTAGTGTTGTCACCTTCCCTGGGACACTTTTAAACTGTCCAGAGTTCTGTGCAAGGTCACGGCACCCATGCAGCGTTTCCCTCTCTGGCTTTCTCCGCCCATGGACGTCAGGGCCCGCACTGAATTTTCATCCATCCCATTGCTTTTCATTTGTAAGTGTCAGCATAAAAATGCATTTCATGGTCTCTCTAAATGGTAATACCATCTTTATATCTCTCTTATTTATTTTCCTTGCTTCAATTTATTACTGCACGCTCTCTCATGCAGGCCTAACAGATTGGGTGACAAATTGTACAGTTAGATACAAAAATAGCAGGAAGAAAACTTTATATTTGTAGCAGTGTTTTCAGTGACCATCACCCCTTTACACAAAACCCCGAAGAAGGTCAGGCAGGAATTACGATCTTTATTTGATAAACAAAGACACAAAAGCTCAAAGAATTGATATATCCTATACAAAGGTATACTGTTAATTAAAATTGGCTGCATTTTAAACGCAAAAGAGTTAATGAAATACGGAAAAGTTCAGCCCAAATTTTATCAAAGCCCCCACTCATGGGACGTCATTGACCTTGACCCTAATTATGACCTGCTTTTGTTTTTCAGGTGTGCGCACTGCAGTTCCAAGCTTCCCTTTACACCATCTAATAGTAAGTACATATGAATATGGACCACAAGGTCCCATGAATACTCAGTTTTGTGGATGTCACTTTTACCTGTTGACCCTTAAAAATTATTGACACATATGACCTACTTGGTGGATTTTCCCAAAATGTACCTACAGAGGGAACTGGAAGACTTTATTTCATTAGTGCAATATGGTTTCATATTCCAACAACTCTCTCTCATTCATTATCTCTCCCTCAATCTCTCTCTCTCAATAACTAGGCATAAAGTTTAATTGTGAAAATTTTCCTGGTAATTTCTGATATATCAGTTTATCTGAAATATAATTCCTACATATTAACACTGTCAGTACTCTTAGACTTAGCCCGAATCAGATAAGTCATTTCTCATATGTTTCCTTGGAGAATGTGAAAAGACCTGGTAAAATAGGAAAAAAATATAATAAATGCAATTTTCATCATACTATTTACATTTCCTTTTTCTATAAGATGTTGTCTTAGAAGTAGTATATGTATCCCAAATACAACATAAAATTCATTACATCCATTGGTGAGCTAAATCAAAGTCAAATGACCAATTGTTTAAATTATTCACCATGGAATACTGCTTTTTAAAAATCTTTTTACTGTTGGGATTAAAAAACTTTGGCTACTGTAGTCCCCAGCCAATGCGGATGCATTAAGAATATCTGATACATTAGCATATTTTATAATTGAGCTAAGGAATGATGCTACTATTAATTTATTTTTGAAATATTGACTTGCTTTTAAAGAAAGCATCATGAATAAATGTCAGAAATATTTATGACAATACTTTGCTATATCAGGTATGACCTTGAAATGCCATGCTACATGAACATGAAGGTTACTGCACCTTGAGGAAAGTTCTGATTGTATCAATGCATGTTGTGGTAGGAAACATGCTTTGGAGCAGGCCAATATGAGGAAATAAAAAATGGCACAGCCTCAAAATAATTAGCTACTATTTATATTAGTAAGAATGATTCAGAGAGATTGGTAAATAGTGACGTTTATACTGATATTGATTTTACCCTTTTATTTTATGGAATACTGCTTAGCATTTAGCTATGCAATGTAACTTTTGTGCTCTAATCATTTCACATAAATTTTGTTTTGGGGAAGGCAACAAACAATGGTAAAGGACTGAGGACTTAAAATAAAGGGAAATGATCATTAAAAATGTTTGATTTGGTCATCATCTTCTATGGGTGACTGAGACTTAAGCACACAGGTATCCTTATACAGTAAAAAAAATATTATTTTTAACAATCAATACTGTTATTAAAGGATATTGATATCCACCTATGAAATTATATAATTAGTGCACTTATACTGTGAAATAGATGATAACTGAATATAATATTATGATTTCTGATATTTCTTTTATAGAATATTAGAATGTCCAACACTTCCATTTTATGGCTATTTTGTTCTTATCTTTATTTTCTTTGTGGTGAAGTAAATTAGAATAAATGTTCATTCTTATTTTTTTACAAATGAGATAACTTAAGAAAGAACCATTCATTGTATCTGAACTTATCATTAATTTCCCCAACATTTCTCAGAACTAAGTGAAAAGAAAGGAAACAAAACCTTTTCTCACCCTTGCTATGTGTCAGAAGTCTTCCAATATATTATGACATTTAAAAGCACAATTTCTGAGTCCTAGGCCCTTTCTCGTGTTCCATATTCCCCCTCTTTGGCAGTATCGGGAGGCATTTTGAAGATAAACATGCAGGCAAGTGAAGGATTGCGACTCCCTTTTACACAGTAGAATCATCTTTCAGGGATTTTATCCTTTATTTTCAGCATTTTAGTTCTTGTAAGGTTTAGGTTCTTATTTTTAAAAATGAAGAAATGCTGTGCCTTGACCTTGAGCTTGTTCTGCTATTGTATTGGAGAAGTATCATTTTTAGAAGCTCTCATATGTTTTAAAGGCAAAGATGACCTTGGGAGGAATCTTAAGAATGTCCACATCTCAACCCTTCATGTTTATCTACCAGGCAAAGTTGGCTTCTGAGGGACTCATAGGAAAAGAAATAAACATGAAATTCTGCCCTGATATCTTCTACTATAAAGGATTTCGATTGCAATGAGTAAAGAAAAATAATTTCTTAGATTCCATTTCTGTAAATTACTCATCAAGTATGTTACATACTCTGGTCCTCCACAAAAGAAGTATGCATGGACCATAAAACATAATTATTGGCTTTCTATTTAAAACTTCTGGAGAAGGAAAAATAAAAGGATGAAGGAAAATGACCAAAAAACCCCCTAAAAACAAAACAAAACAAACCCAAACACACACACACACACACACACACACACACACAGAAATTCTCATTTTTAAAACTGAGATACTTCTATAGGAAGGAAACATTTTGAATGTGTAAAAGGAGCATATCCTTTTCATATACCAGAGTGAAAATAATTTTGGAACAGTTGTTATTAATTTGTTTCCTGACATAATGAGTCAAATTTTAATTTTTTGTTGTTTACTTGAGTAATAATTTGATACAACTCCCCCCAAATCATTATCACCTTCTGAAAGTATCGATTCACCAATCAGATACCTATGCACAGAACTATGTCCATACCATCTAACATTCTTGGATATCTTGATTCTGACCAGGATTTGATTAGGAAGTATTCATATGTGGTTTGAAAGCAGAAGTAAGGGAAAATCATTCTGATTGTAGGCAACTACAGCCCTGTCAATGACAACCATTAAAAAAACTCCATTCTTCCCCCTTCCTCCCACCCCATCCCCGTGATCCCTGACAACCATCATTCTCTTTTCCCCTATGGTGTTCTGTTCAGTCAAGTTTCCTATTCAAAGAGCAAGTTGAGTCCATACACTGGGGAGAGGCATGAACACTGGGAGTAGATATCTGCTGATTCTACTCAGAGATAGACAGCTCCATCCCCAGTGAAGAACTGAGACTGAGCAATCAGGTTTTATGGGAGATCAAAGAGCATCAAAGGCGATGCAGTGTCTTGTGTCTTGGATTGACGGTTGAAGGACATACCATTGACTCCCCTGTGAAGCTGTGACCTTCAAAATATTTCACTGAGTAGGACTTCACTTGACTTGAGTTCTGGATAAGTTTGCTTTTGATTCGATTCTTAGGACTAGGCAGCTCTGTTCTGTCCTCCTCATGTATCCTTTCTGTGTTGGTGAAGGTCTTAAAAACCGCACCATTGGCATCTGATCGGATTTTCTGTGCCTTGAGATGCAACTTGCTCAAGTAGTTGGCTGTTGATTCTGGTTCGTACGCATCCAGGGCTCAGAAATAGATATAACCTTGGCCCAAGTTGCCAAGGTTAGGACATTCCCATTGGTGACCTTGCCACCTGTTGCTTCCAGATTAAGAGCTCCAGGGGCCAATGAAGTAATTTTTATCATTAAATTTCTAATCATGCTTATTGTTTCCACTTATAATTTAATAGACTTTTTCTTGACTGACCATAAAAAAACACCTTCCCTTCTGAGGTTTCCAGAGGAAAGAGCTGCTAACAGGTAGTCACTGTAGGGGACATGTTTTCTAGTT
The DNA here is from genome assembly GCF_000147115.1 of Myotis lucifugus. Taxonomy (NCBI): domain Eukaryota; kingdom Metazoa; phylum Chordata; class Mammalia; order Chiroptera; family Vespertilionidae; genus Myotis; species Myotis lucifugus. The sequence goes on from NW_005871181.1 coordinate 2,790,234, forward strand.
AAGGTCTTTCCTCTACTCCCCTACCTCCTAGGGCCACCTGAGCAGTGCTAAGTGAGTAATTAGCGCTCTCCCTGCTGAGTTGGAATAACGGGAGTCTCAGCTAAGAAAGGTCAGAACTGGAGAACAGATCATACTCATTCCTAGTACTTCCTTTGAAACGCCTCATTCTTTAATTTGCACCAGCCTATGAGGAAATTAATCACTCTCATTTCCAGTTTGACCACATCCATATACAACAGGACCAAGGGAAATTAAATTCACAGTTGTCGTCCTTTGAATGGTGACACTTATTTCAAAATTTAGCACACGCTTTCATGAACTTTCATGCTTAACTTAAATACTTGTGTCAATAATATTTCAGGTATACACAGCATCCCAGAATTAGTGGTATGAATTATTTCTACAGAAAGAAATGTTCCTAAATTCAGGTTGCCTTACTAATGATCTGTACATTTAATGAGAAAGCATTTGCACCGTTTTTCTATAATTGATTCTCTACTCTGACAAACCTTTGGTTTTTGAAAATCTAGAAATCATAATGATTTCCAATTTGTTTTATGAGAGAAGGAATGTATCATTTCCTACACACAGTTTATGAGATGAGTTAATACTTAAAATGCTGAGAAAGTAATACCAGAAATTGCATTTTCTTTGCTACTCACCATGCCAAGAAGTGTATGTATCCAAATATGTTAGAAACAGCTTTCTGTATCAGTTGAAACATTTCATCATGTCGCCTACCTACACAGCAGGTCAAGATGCTGAGACTTGTTTGAATATCACCTGGGTTGGTGAGAGTTCACATAATTATTTTATTCGGATGCCAAGATGCATTTTAAGTTTCTAGATAGAAAAACACAACTATAGGTGAGATTCCCTATGGGATGTGATAATGACCTTGCTAACTTCAAGGTCATTCATTGTTCATTTCAGTGAGAGAAATATATAAGTACAAATGGTTTATTTTAAAATTTAATTTAGAAGCCAGAAAATGGAAGTAATGCTTGATTCAGAAGTAGACAGTTGTTGTTGGGGACATCTAGGCTGAGCAGTGTTTTCACTTTGGGCCTTCAAAATCCACTTCAATGTTACAAGCGTTGTTGCATCTTTTATTTTTTAAAATATATTTTTATTGATTTTTTACAGAGAGGAAGAGAGAGGGATAGAGAGTTAGAAAAATCAATGAGAGAGAAACATCGGATCAGCTGCCTCCTGCACGCTCCCTACTGGGGATGTGCCCGCAACCAAAGTACATGCCCTTTACTGGAATTGAACCTGGGACCTTTCAGTCCGCAGGCCAATGCTCTATCCACTGAGCCAAACCGGTTAGGGCGCATCTTTTATTTTTGTTAAGTGATCCTTAGTAAAGAGGAAACCTTGGACTTCGTGGGAGGAACAAGTTGCAAAGTTCAGACCAACTGAGGTCATCAAATTGGATTTACTGTTGAGTTAAGTAATAATTTCTTACGTTGAGAATGATATGAAAAAGGCAGAGTCGGTGTTTGCGCAGCAGCATAAAAGCACTGAAATTTAAAATGGAGTGTATTATTGTAAAATAAATGGATACAACTTTTGGTTATAATTCAGGCATCTCTCCTTGTCATTATTTGAAAATTATAGTCTTTTAACAAATTATGTTCGAGAAGAAAATTAGACAGTGACATTCAGTCATTCAGTTAAGAATGCCAGCTCCTGAGTCAGAACAATGCTATGAAATGCTGAAGTCACATAACTAGAGAAAAGCTAGAGATACACAGAAAGACGTCCAATTCTACTGTGCAATCTACCATATCTTTTTCTTCCACTTTTTGAGTACTTACATTTTACAAATACAGTATCTTAAAGAAAGTGTTTCTTTAGATGTGGCATCTGGGAGCAATAAAAACATTAAGCATCGCCCAGCCAGTGTGGTTGAGCGTCAACCCATGAACCAGGAGGTCACAGTTCAGTTCCCAGTCAGGGTACATTTCTGGGTTGCGGGCTCCATCCCCAGTGTGGGGCACACAGGAGGCTGCCGATCAATGATTCTCTCTCATCAGTGATGTTTCTATCCTTCTCTCACTATCCCTTCCTTTCTGAAATCAATGAAAACATATTTTATAAATATTAAATATCGTGTGTATAAATATTCCCTCACTTTTAGTAAATAATCTCATGTCCAAGGTCAATTCAGATGGTTGGGTTTAAAAACTGAAGAGCAACTTAATATGACAAGAGAACACACATAACTTACAATACACTGAATAGGACAGGTGTCACTGCTGAAGCCCTAGGTTCTCAAGTTCATCGCATGTCCACAGAGCTGACCCTGGAATGATGCAGACATCCATCTCTTTAGAGTGTGGATGTGGAGAATCACAGCCTTGGTGATGTCTACACAATCACATTTCTTAGACACAGTGCTCTCTCAGTTTTGAGGGAAAGATAGCTAACAAAGTGTATCTGTGAAGTCTCTATGAAGTTTGGTTAGGTCTGTTTTGTGTTCAGTTGTTTCTATTTAAAAACAGAAATTTCAAACTTTAAAGTATGTTGTCATTTCACTTGTTTAAAATATTACTTTTAAGAGATATCAACAGATATGATTCATGTAAAATCCTGAGCATTCAATAAGACATACACAAGTTTATTCTCCTCTTAAAAAATTGACCTGTAATATGATTTGAGAGTAACATGAAATATTAATGAGAGTTTAAACAGTAACTTCATAGTCACTGCAAAGAAGATGGGTACATGGCCGCGGATGACCCAAAGCTCATATGGTAGAAGATTGTGGAATGTAATTTCGGATTGGTTCAGTTTTCTAGATGAAGGAAGAAGTGAGCTCTTTAGCTAAGACTGATGATGAAGGTGGAGGTTATGAAGGTTTAAGGAAGAAAAAAGGATGAAATGTGTCTTAGAGAAAAGGGAATAGACTGAGGAAGTGTAATATGACTGTCCCACAGCGTTATGAACCTACTGCTGGGCTCTGCTCATGAATGGGAAGCGAGACAAGTGAGAACGAGTCTGGGTTTCCCTCCTGCCATGTTTAGCTTTGTGGATTGAAGTTGGGAGTAGCAAGAACATTGAACTTAACCAGGAGAGTAGATTCATCAAGCAAGTAGAAGAAAAAGAGGGATGTAAGGAAGTAGAGTCAAATGCAAGCACCTGTTTTCATAGTGATTGTTCATTAAATTTAAACAGAGGAAAGAGGGGCTACCTGGGGTGAAAATCCTGGAAGAGTTAGGAGATCAATGGGTTTTAAAGGTTGGTGAGGGTAAAATATAACACAGTGGGAACACTGGGGAACATTTTCTGGAAACACCCAGAATAGTGGTCCGAGAGTGTGATGATTGGAATTGAATTTTGGGGAAGCTAATTGTTGTCTGTTTTGAAAGGCTAAGTCCATGAGCATGGAAGTCAGTTATTGGATATGGTGAAGTCAGGTTCTCAGTAAATAGGGAATAATATTTTCAGTGGCACAATTGGGGAAAAATGTATTGCTCATCAATAGGAGATTGGAAAAAAAAAAGACCATAAACATATTCTTTTGAATATTATTGCAACAATTTAAATAATGATGTAGGAAATTGTCTGTTGAGATGGAAAATGACCGTGGTAAATTGACAAATAGTAGAGATGATTTATAAAACATCGTGTATTGTATAATTGTGTTTTGGAAAATTTACTACATAAATGTGTATATATTTATTGATTTATGTGAATACATAAAGAATAGTGATGCATGCTTGGATGTTCAAAAATGAGTCATCAGTGGTTAAATCTTTAATTTTTATGAACACACATATTTTTGACAAAGCAACATTGTATCTTTGAAACTAATATTCAGATGGATACTGAACACATTTAAAAATAATAAAATAGCTATTCTTTTTAAAATTAGTTCAGATTGCTTTTTTCCTCCAAGTACAAAGAAATGTTCTTCAAGTAGAATTTCTTCATCATTCAAAGTTTTTAAAATATTACTAAATATCTAATGATTTTTTCTACTTAGACATGTGCAACTTTACTTCAAGATACCTCTATAATTTTATCTTTTTATCTTCAAAATGCAAATTTTGATATTTTAATTATATCACATTTTTCTGCAGTAGACATTGGTTTCTTCATATGTCCCCATTATTGAACTATGAACATTATATTACTGTGATGTCAGCCATTAATGACGGACACTAAACTTATTTCTTTCTCTTCCCCAGCTACCAGCAATGATCCTTTCTCTGATTCTTTTGAACATGGCTTTGTTTTATTCTGTATTTGTCCAAAAGATAACACTCAGTTGTACAACTTCATTGAAGTGTAATTATACATTCTTTTAACTACACTTAGGGCTCAACTGATCTGAAGCTAGTGACAAAAGTTTAAGTAAAAGCATATAATTAGAGTAGTGCTGAGATATGAAAAAGATATATTTGGGGAGCTCCACACGTGATTAAGTGCTACTGCTTAATCCCAATTAATAAGCATACCATAGAGCAAAAAAAAAAAAAAAGTAAATTTTTCCCTGAACTCCTAACAGAGAGAATTAGATCCTGGAAGCAGGATTTATTGATGATTCATGGAAATCCATTTCTTTAAAAGCCATTTTAATGACATAAACACGCATTGTGATTACCCAGGGCAACATTAAGCATAAAAATACATTGCCTGCAAGGCCGAACAACATTGCAGGAGCACAGCGTGAGCCTGGCGGTCTGTTTTAGGGCAGAGACTGAGGAAAAAGAGAAACATTCATAATAAGCTCCTGTCCATGACCAGGAAAATCTGAATTTCCCTGTGCGGCTCTGGAGGCTGGAGTAAGAACAGACACTGGCTACATGTCATTGGAAAGTTAATTGTATCACATTTCTATTACTCAGTTACCTCATGCATTCATCCCACTTAAAAATAAATAGGTTATTACTATCATTAAGTACTTGGACTATTTTTTTTTCATCTCCCCTTGTTAGGTTGGCATAGAGAAAATTCTGGTTCACTTTTTTATAAGTCGTAGGGGAAGCAGAAACATGGCCTTTTAAAGATGGTTTTATAATGCTCTCTGTGGGGGTGAATGGGTTCATGGCTCAGGAGGGTAGCCTATTTTTGTAATATCATTTAATTTTTTGGCTATTTTTTTCCATTGAGTCCTTACGCTTGTGATACCTCGCTCCCTTCCCCGACCATAGTATCTGCATAACTTTAACTCAGAATAAGGGCCTGGCTGAGTAGGTTCTCTGAAATCAAGCAGAAATGCTATCATATGGCTGCACTGGTGTGGGAGCAATTTGGAGCGAGCTCAGCCACCGGAGGGTCCCACCCCAGAGTATTTAGTCATCCAACAACATGATCCCTTCTGGGTCTGAAAGCCAGCCTACTTTCCAAGGTGCGATCTTTACTTTGCCACACATTTCATTACTGTGTCACCTGGAATGCTCTACTGTGTTTTTAAACGAGCTCCTTAAAAGCAGCCTCTCCTGCTCTCAGATAATGAAACAAGCAAAGGAATAGCAATAGCCCGACCAAACAGCTGAGCACACATAATCATCACGAAATTTCACGCTGTGATGTATTATCGCTGGTGCCGTCGAGCAGATGTACTATATTTAGTTTTAGTGTCTTGGAAGCAGCAGGGCTTCGGAACTGTGCCTTCGTCCGTCCCCATAGGAGACAATTTCATTTTCCATAATTTTCTCTCCTCATGGCAACCGAGGCTGCATTCTCTCCTTTCATGTCACACGCTCCTTTTGGCCATGACTTTCTGGATTCCTCTCTCCTGTTTCTTCTCATGGAATGATGCTGCTTAAAGTGCTGAAAATGTTGTTGTGCTTCGAGATTCTTTCAGACAAGGAAATCTGGACAACATTTGATTTTGAACTTCTCCTAAGGCAATGGTTGTCAACTGTGGAATGATGCTGCTTAAAGTGCTGAAAGTGATGTTGTGCTTCGAGATTATTTCAGACAATGAAATCTGGAAAATATTTGATTTTGAACTTCTCCTAAAGAGTCATCATTTAGGTTTTAAGCTATCCTCATCTGTGCTGGGCTTTTTGGTTAACTGGGTAGGTAACCTCCCTTAATTTCCCTGACGATTTCTGTGCTCACTATGATCTGCTGTCTAGACACCAGTTTTATGGGAGAACCCACCCTTGGAGCTTCCCTGCTGTCGGGCTTATTTAGAAGGGAACCTGGCCTGACCCTAGCAATGCTTTGAGTTTGTTAGACCACTGTGGTCTTGGGTCCCACTCCGCCTCTTCTTATCCATAAACAAAACACAGCGAGGAAGCTGAAGTACAGATTATAATACCTGTAACATATCACTTTCTCACCTTTGAATAGTAAGGACCTATTATTGCAAGATATGCAAATACACTTGCTGATAGATTTCCTTTTCATTTTAAACTTTTAAGTATTCACAGTCAGTTACAATTACTCACATTGAAAGATGCAATCTGTGAACGAAGACCTGTAATGTGAACAGATTTTATTCTGATGAAATGTTCGGTATTTTAATGCGGTGGCGGTTACACAGGTGCATGAATTTGTGAAAATAGTCGAGGTGTACATACACTTAAATGAATGCGTTTTAATCGATGTAAAATATGCCTCAATCAAGCTGGTCTAAAATAAACAGCCAGAACTAGCAGTTCGTTTTGATTCTCAGCTTTGCAACACATGGTAGATTTTGAATCTGCTTCAGTCAGATTAAATCATTAATAGTCTTAACATTTGCCTTTTGATCTATTTCATAAGCTACAGAGGAAACTGATCATTATAAGTAGATTGCTGTTCTTTTTTAAAAAAAACCATTTTTATTGATTTCAGAGAGGAAGGGAGAGGGAGAGAGAGATAGAAACATCAGTGATGAGAGAGGATAATTGATTGGCTGCCTCCTGCACGCCCCCTATTGGGGATGGAGTCCGCAACCGGGGCATGTGCCCTTGAGCAGAATCGAACTTGGGACCCTTTAGTCCACAGGCCGATGCGCTATCCACTGAGCCAAGCCAGTCAAGGCAGATGGCTGTTCTTCTTAAGCTGCAGTACATTTGAGGGAGTAAGTTAGCTCAACAGGTATTAGCTATGGTTAATGATATGCAAATTCTAAATTTGATTTTTTCTAAACATCAGACAAAAATATTTTAAATCCTTTCAGAATAGTTATTGGAACAAATACAAATGAAAAATAGACTTGCTTCATGTACCAGGAATGTTTGCAACCTGTTTTCATAAATTATGCATATAAAAAGCTAATCACAGCCATTATATTTTACAGATCCCGTAAATAGCACTGATGTTATGGGGAACAAAGAGAAAGTATTGAGTTGGGATGTCATGACCACTTTCCTGTTGTGCCTACGTTCCAATTTAAATATCATCTAATAGGTTCTCTTTTCCAGGAACAGATAGACATATGGGATATGTTGGTTTTTTTGTCAGAAGTACATATACAGATATTGCTGGTGTCTTTATTAATATGTTAATAGCTATGAAGTTTAATTGGAGCGATATAATTCTTATTCCATATGGATCACTCAAGTGTAAGTTAAAAAATAGTAAAGATAGTTATTTGAGTTTTGTCCTTAACAGAAGACAAACGCATAACGCCAAGGTAATTTCTACTTTGATTCTGATGAGAGCACCAGCTGTTTATTATAGGGGCCTCTTTGTGGTCAACTGATAGGAAATATCACCCCGATGTTCCAGATCCCCCCACCTCCATAGTTTTGAACGATGATTTTATCTCTTCTTCCATCAGGAGAAGGCGACTCTGTTTCCCCCTTTGAATTTGAGTGGACTTTGGTCAGTAGAATATCATAAAGACAATGTCTTGCCTCAAGAAGGCATTGACTGTATAGCTGTGTGGGCGGGCAGAGGTCAGGGACCTCCTATTCTGCCTTCTTGCTTTGTCTTAAATAGCCACGTATTTCTTTCTTCCTTTTTTTTTTAACTTGATGCCTTGAAGAGTTTCTTTCAGTAGCCTGTGAATATGCAGCCCATTCTACCCTGTGCTTTCAAAATCCTTTTAGTCCAACAGAGGGTAATTATAGCTCCATGAGGAAAAATTCTAAAGATAATTTGGTCACAATTTCCTATGTGTTCTAAGTACAAACGGCATTGCATAAGCAGAAGAAGGATGTTTCGATCTAGTGGTTGATGCTGGTTGCATGATGCCGTGTTATCAGTAAGACTGCTGATTTGTCAGCCTTATCCTATATAGTAAAAGCATAGTATGCAAATTGTCCCCTTGACGGGGAGTTCGACCAGGGGGCGGGGCTGGCCGGGGTAAGGGATATCTTTCAAAATCGCCAGCAGTCACAGTTGTGATAGTTTTATCAGTCACATACAAGGACCACATTTAGGATACAATCTCAGAAGTGTAAGCACGTCAATTTTACTTTTATAGAAAAATGTTTTAACTCTTAATGTCATTCATGAATTTAATTCAATTTAATACAGTGTCTGACCTTTTGCTCCATTGTCCATTTATTATTGCTTGTCTCTCCAACTAGAAAAAAGCTAGATGAAGGCAGGGACATTTTATACTTTATGCATCATCTACTCTTTAATATGTGGACACATGACTAACAGTTATATGTGTTCCATAAACAGTTATTGAAAGAATGAATGAATTCCATTCAGTTTATTTAGCAAAAACTAGACCTTCTTGCAGATGCTAAGTGAGTAAGACATTATTTCTACTCTCAAGGATTTAAAACATCAAATGGAGGAGGAAACATATAGGGAGCATTTAATAAAAGCTGAACTGTATTTGTACCAAGTAGAAGGAATATATGAACTAAAGTTTTAGAAAGAGAATGAATTTAGAAAAGAAGGAAATGTAATTTACTTCCAGATTGACTCGGTGAATACAATGATGTGTCACACAGCCCTCAAGACTGAAATCATCATAAAATAAAAGCATCATAAAATAAAGACAGTATCAATATCATATTGATAAAAGATATTGGTAAAGATATTGAATATCACCAGTAAACTAGAAGGAATCATTGAGGCCACATTAACCAAAAATGTGAATACTTCCATGAGTGCCTCTGTTTCATAAGAGAAGAAATGTTATTGCAGCTCTCTGAACAATGTGGCTTGGTCAGATTTGTGTTTGAGAAAACTAATTCTGTCGGCGGTACAAGAGATGGATTTGAAGATGAGGAAGTTACCTATAGGGATATCAGTGTGGAGATGATTGCTATAGTTTAGGTGAGAGATAATGAGAACTGGAATTAGAATAGTGATAGTAGGAATGGAGATAAAGAAACAATTTGGAAGTGATATAAAAAAGAGATTGTGCACCAATTTGATATATTTGGTAAGAAAGAAGGAGGATTAAAAAATGCCTCCAGAGTCCTAGACAAGGGTGGGGATGCTAAAACTCTGAATTTAGGTCAGAAACCAAGGAAAAGCAGGTATAAACCTGAATTTATTCTTTCTGTAAACGCATAAGGAGAGATGCAGAGTGGCCCTTTCCAAAATCTCCCTACTTTATCCATCAAAACCCTCCATAATTTTAATTCAAACTATTTTTCAGTGTCAATTTTACTAATCTGCAATAATTTTTAGAAAAATATTTTTATTGACTTCAGAGGGGAAAGATGAGGAAGAGAGAGATAGAAACATCAATGATGAGAGAGAATCATGGATCAGCTGCTTCCTGCACGCCCCCCACATTGGGGATCAAGTCCACAACCTGGCCATGTGCCCTGACCGGGAATCAAACCGTGACCTCCTGGTTCATAGGTGGACACCAGCCAGGCGAGAAAATTTTTTGGTTATACACATCCTATTAAATTTCCTAAGCATAAAATATATTCCACCATGTTGGTCTATTACACAATAACTGTATACAACGTTCTGTCATTGAGCTTGTGGATTAAATCACACAGAGCGCCAATTACTTCCTGATCAGGAACTATATGCAGGTGACAGTGATAGATTCTGGAGTAAAGAGATGCATAAGGCAAAGAAGAATCAGACCTCCTCTAAGAGGGGTTTATGGGCTCTGCCCAACAGTAAGGGAGACGTTTGTCTCTGATGGGGTGGGTATCCCAACTATAGCAGTCAAGTGTGTACTGTGCATTCTTGCTTCTGCCTATCAAGCTAATGACCTAAGCATGCTTAAGACCTAATGTCTTTTCAATTCCTTCTCTGATTACTCTCAGAGCGGTTTATCCCTGGTATAAACATATGCATTACTACATCACTCATTCTCTTAGAATTTTTAATTGAAATTATTGAGATAATTCTAAATTCACAATGCAGTTGTGAGAAATAATAAAAAGATTCCTTGTACATTTTGTCTCCCTCCCAATGTAACTTGTGCAAAACTATAGTATAATCTTTCAACAAGAATATTAGGATTGATGCAATTCTTCAATTGTATTCAGATTTTCCCAGATTTACTTGTACCATGTGCGTGCATGTGTGTGTGTGTGTGTGTGTGTGTGTGTGTGTGTGTGTGTGTGTAATGAGTTCTATACAACGCTATGTGAATAGGATCATACAGTATGTGACTTTTGGGTTGGCTTATTTTCATTCAGCATAAGTCTCTGGAGATTCATCTAAGTGGTTATGTGTAACAATAGTTCATTCCTTTTTATTGCTGACAAGTATTCCATTGTGTAGATGTGTCAGTTTGTTTAACCGTTCACCCTTTAAAGTATATCTGAGCTGATTTCAGGTTTTGGCTAGTATAAATAAAGCTGTGGCAGGTTCTTGTATAGGTATTCATTTAATGATAAGTTTTCATTTCTCTGGGATAAATGCTCAAAACTACATTTGATGGATGGTATGAATAAAGACATATTTATAAGAAAATACCAACTGTTGTTCAGAGTGGCTGTATCACTCCATCACACAAACAATGTGTGAATGACTCAGTTTCTCTGAGTCTTTCCCTGAATTTTGTGTCACTATTTTTTCTTTTAGCCACACCCAAATCTTTATGCCATATTCCTTGCATAGATAGAATGACTACAAATAACTTTAAATTTAAAATTGTATTGACCTCATTTTCATCATGCAGTTAAATAAAACATTGTCTGAACACAAAGTAATCAAAGTAAGTGAATGAATGCTGGTATCCTTATATGATAGCAATGCCTCGTTGCTTTTGAGTATGCATCATATCAGTAAGACCCTTCAATTTACAATATTAGATGAATTTCCAATCTACTTTCCATTAGCCCTGTGAACCACAGCTTAATATTAATGATTGCTAGTAGCATGTCAATATTATGGAAGTGTCGCAGTACTTGGTATTTGTAAATCCTAAAGTCTAATTGACTATATAGAAATCCTTATTACACACTGTCTTCCAGAGCATATCAGGAATTCTATGTATTTACTTAGTTGCTTATTATTTGCTTATGCATTCATTCATTATTATCTTCTTTTCTTCCTTTTTGAATAAGTATTATTTATATATAGTCCAAAATTTAAAAGATACAGTAAAGTAGACAGTAAAAAAATTCTATTTTCTTTTTTTATATACTCCGTTTCCACTCATTATAGATTACAGTTATAGATTCCTTTGTTTATATGACACATTTTGCAGCAAATTGTTCAGGCAAATTACTGCTGTTTGCATATTAATGGAGTGACCGTGAGTACCGATTTATATTATGGAAATATCAAAAGTGAACTTGAAAATTGAGGTTTAGTTGTTAGTATTTAATTCCCAAATCATAAACACTGCATGTGCCTAACATTTAATGAGAACTACTTCTAAAAACATTGTGCTAACTGAACTTACAAGAGCGTGTTTGCTCAGGTAGACTATTATGATGAAACAAAGACAGTGAAAATATACTATAAGAATTCACATGAAAGGAGGTTTTTTCTTTCTTTATATATATATATATTTCAGAGAGAAAGGGAGAGGGGGAGAGAGATAGCCACATCAATGATGGGAATCATTGATAGGCTGCTTCCTGCATGCCCCTTACTGGGAGCAAGCCTGCAATCTGGGCATGTGCCCTGATCAGGAATTGAACCAAGACCTCCTGGTTCATGGGTGATGCTCAACCACTGCGCCACACCAGCCAGGCAGGGCCATTTTCTTTTGTATAGGCCACGTCAGGTTGTTGCTCACACACCAGTTGGAGTCGCTTTGGGTTCTGATAGGTCAGAGTTTGATGTGGGAAGAGTTGTCGCCCTGCCGAGCCTGGAGAGGACAGGAAGTGTGAAAGGAATCCATCAGATAATTGCCACTCAGAAGATGTGAAGCTCAATTAATCCTTTCTAAACAGAGAAATGAGGACAGCCACGCTTGCCTCCATGCTGACGGAGGTCCTATCCTAAAGCAGATGCTTGGGTTATCTTGAAAAGAGGATCCAAAAGGGCATGTTAAACCCAGTGCCTCCCTCAGAGACAAAGAGACCTATTACATTCCCAACAGTGCGGGCCTATGATGAATGTATAATCTATATATATTTTGACTTTAAAATGTTGCTTCTTTAAATAGAACATTTGGACACCCTTTTTAGCTGTGAAATTTTAACAAGATGTTTTCCAAAGAAGAGATGTTCTGGACACTAATTCTTGCTTCTGCCGAAGTGGAGTTGACAAAGGTCAGAGGGGTGGGGGCCTCCTGCCCCTCCTTTTGCTGTCCAACCTGCGGAACGGCAGGGTCCTCCGAAGGAAAGGCCGGGAGTGGTGTTGCCTGTAATGAATAGTGCTGTTTTGTTACTTGACCTTCAAGATAGCCTGAAAATTTCAAGTCAGAGATCAGTGTGGAAAGCAAATGGATGAGCGGGAACACTGTACTCTTATAGCTGCTCACTCTTTAAAAGGGGACCAAAGCAATTTCTCTGTTCCCTGGATAATGGTAAACTTTTCAAATAACTGAAAAAATGTATAAAAAATCTACTGGAACATGAGGAGAAGTGAATGTTTTGAGTGGCCTTTTCAAGACCTTGAGTCATGTTAAGAATATGGAAACAATCTGTCTTCACAAAGGGCTATTCAAATGCAGAATATAATCAAAATTAGAAATTAAGTAATAAGCTTAGAGGATTTGGAGGAAATGCCAAGAGAAGTTCTCACACACACACAACCACAAAGAACAAAACAATAACAGAAGACCACATGTCAAGCTAGATCCTAATTAGTCAAAAACTGGAGTCAAAGGGTGCATTGTCAGAAATAAATCTGAGAAAAATACAAACTTGTAACAAAAACAAAGTAAAAACACTGAAAGTAACTTTTCTGAGATTTTCTGGAAAAGTAGGAATTAGAATAAAAAGGCATTTAACATGTGCTTGTTACCTTTTTGTTTGGTTTTTATTTTTATAATTTCTACGGAATTAAATTCCTTCAATCATACATATATATGAAAATAGATGAAAATGGGTATATTTAATTCTAACAAGATAAAGGACAATTATTATGCATATACTCATGCAGATTCAAAAGGACATTAGTCTAAAATGATCATATTGTTAAAATATTTATTATAAAAATGAAAGTACTAGAGTAGTGTTTTAGAGAGTAAATAACAATTTTCATTCGAATAAAAGACTTTTTTAATATAGCCACTTTTTTTCAAGTGACCATTTCTGTAGTTCAGATTAACTCATTCATGACTGAAAGAAAGGGGAATGACATTGTCAAAAGGTGGAAACCATCTTGATCCACATGATGTTTTTCCAACGCACTTATGTTTTTTTCTCCCAAGTAAATGGGGCTAAAGACAAAGAACATTCAACCAGCTGGCCTCAGCAACCCTATTAAACCTCCATCCTGGACCTAATGCCGCAGCAGCCTCATGGTCTCCCTTTTCTCTTAGTTTGGCTACACGTGCTGTGCAGGTAATGTTGATGGCACTGTTCTCCCTGATATTTGCACATTTTATCCTTCCTTTTATTTTATTTTTAAAAATATATTCTTATTGATTTCAGAGAGGAAGGGAGAGGGAAAAGAGATAGAAACATCAGTGATGAGAGAGAATCATTGATCGGGTGCCTCCTGCACGTCCCCTACTTGGGGATTGAGCCTGCAACTCGGGCATGTGCCCTGACCAGAATTGAACCTGGGACCCTCCAGTCCGCAGGCCAATGTTCTATCCACTGAGCCAGTTTGGCTGTATTTTATCCTTGTTTTTAAAACTCGGTAGTTTCACCCCCTTCCTTAAACACCTTTTAAACAAGCCAAATTAAAAAGTGTACTTCCACAGTTTTCAAATGATAAAGCCATTTTTTATTCTTTTTAAAAAAATATATTTTTATTGATTTCAGAGTGGATGGAAGAGGGAGAGAGAGATAGAAACATCCATGATGAGAGAGAATCATGGATTGGTTGCCTCCTGCAAGTCCCCCAATGGGGATCGAGTCCACAACCCGGTCAACACATGACCGGAATCAAACCTGGGACCTTTCAGTTCACAGGCCAACGATCTATCCACTGAGCTAAACCGGCTAGTACGCTTTTTGATTCTAATATATTTTTTATGTATTAGGAATTTAATGTTATTTTAGTGACGATGCTTTTATTCTTAAAAGCATGAATGAGTGTGCTCATTCCAAAGATTCTTAGGATTTTGTTGGTCTGCCTCAAACCTGTTTCCCAGTAGGTTTCCATATTTCTCATGTGCAGATTTGCTTCATGCTATATTACCCCAAAATGCATCTATTGCATTATTGTAGATTGTCCATGTATAATAAAAAAATTAGGACTCAAAAGAGGATCCTATAATTGACTCCTGGTACTTGATTATAATTGACATATTTATACTACAGAATGCTTTATCACAAAGTCATAATCAGGAAATACAAATATGAAATCATAGTCTGTTTCTCTCCTGTAATTTTCTTACACTTGTGTTCAACATAAACTCTCAATTTTGAACAGTCAAGGTCTAGTTTAGAACTGGAACAGAGAGTCTGTACGAAAATGTATTGGCCACTTCACCAGGTTAAGAACTAGAGCTCTACACTATCGGTAGGGCCTCATAATACACCCATGCATAATTCCATATTGCAATCAACTCTACAAAATGTTGCCTGCATGTTATCATAGTATTCACAGTTATTAGTACCGGCTTTTATTTCAATGGTGAGATGCCAACCGGAAGAGACCCCAGAGAAGAGGAAAATTGCTATTATTAAGTGGAACAAAATGAGTATCTGCTCAAAAGTCTCCGGATATGCTGATCCGGGATAAATAGGAACGTACTCTCAGCGAGGGAGGAACTAACAGAGAACCGAGCACAATTTGAGAATTCTGGGTCATCCATCACAACCTAATGACAATGCTTCCGTGACAGAACTGGGCACACTCGCTGCTATAACAAGCGTTAGTCCCTGGCAGGGCCGGGAACACGGCGCTCAGTCACTTTCTGAAACAGTATTCTGACAGGAATGATCTGAACTCAATTTATTTCTTCCCTAGAAAGACTTTTAAAAGCTGAGAAAGAATGAGACGAATTTTATAGGCCTTCTGCATCTACAGAAATCTGTAGCTTCTCTTGTCAATACAAGGGCTTACCTTCCTCCATTGATCAAAAAACCCAGTCAATTATTTTTCTCTTAAGCAGTCAACTGTTTAAAACATATTCTCTGTGGTCACGAATGTTTTCCTTCTTCTAGGTCATGTGTTTGAAAATAAAATTTAGGTTTCGAGAATGGGTGTCCCGATGGCTACCCTAGTGACACACTGGGTACTGGGAATATAGAGCTGGTGTTTACAAATACATAATTATCACAGCTTCGCTTTTATTCTCTGAGCTAAAGCATGTGCATAAATTTAATACCATTAGACTTAGAAGATTTACCATGGAAGCCAGAATGATTCAGAATCTATATTTTAATACAGCTTTCCCTTGATCTGATTACTATTTAACTTATAATACATATATGTAAATTGAAAACTCTACTCTGGTCTCTACCTAGTTTTGTCATTAACTAATTGTATAATCACGTGTTTTTTTATGTGAAAAGTGAATATTTTCTAAATATTCAAGCTTTACATTTTTCTGTTTGTATTATTTCATGTGTTTAAAATCAAATTTAATTTTAACAATGAATATCACCAAACTTACAGGGAAAAAGTAGGTCAAACACCAAGCGTTTTCTCTCTCAGGTTCTTTGGGCAGAATTCTGATTTACTTTCGTATATGTGGCCATGGACCTGCCAGTCACAGAACAGTGATAGCTCAGAGCTAAACGAACTGTAAATACTCTCTTTCAGCCATTCTGGTATCCAGCTGAATAAACTCAATCATATCAGTAGACAGACTGAGTCAATATATCTCAACAGATGGATGTGCAGAGGTGATCATGGGTATGATTTAGGAACAAAAGACTAGATGTAATTGGAATTATTTTGGAGTAAGTTCCAGAGCCTGAGCAAAAATGCACATATAGAAAAGCTGGTTCTTGAATAAACACTATGTAACAACCCCTGAGAGTTTCCGTGCTTTAGTTGTAGAATATATGTCTACCAATATAAATAATAATTCACCATCCACAATTAACAGGGTTTCTGAGGTGCAGTGTAATATAATTGTGTGTGTTTTCTCCACTGGTAGCAATGGACAAATAACCCAGTTCAATTGCTATTAATATAACCTTGGCAAATGGGAATAATGAAAAGTTACACAATTATGTGTCAGAAGTAATTGTGGAGACAGCTAAAGTTTCCTATTATACAAATGAAGATCCAGTTGGAACACCAACATGTTTTTATAAAAAGGCCCTTAGATAGTTCAGTCTTGCTAGAAATTAGTACTTTTATCAAGTTCAGAGAGAATATGTTTATTTATTCAGTAAATTTAAAAAGCAAATGCTATTGAATTACCTACATATATCTAGATTATTTTCACTATGAAGAGATGTGTGCCCGGCAAGTGTTGCTCATCGGTTGAGTGCCAACCTATGAACCAGGAGGTCACAGTTCTATTCTCTATCAGGGCACATGCGTGGGTTGTGGGCTCGATCCCCAGTGTGGGGAGGCAGGAGGAAGCCAATCAATGATTCTCTCTCATCATTGATGTTTCTATCTCTTTCTCTTTCTCCCTTCCTCTCTGAAATCAATAAAATACACATGTTTTAACAAAAGAGATATGAAACAAAATTTATACTTTAGCAGATGCTGAAAATAAACTTTCATTACTGTCGTCTTCTATAACTTTATGATACTAACCTTGAAGATCCTTTTTGTTACAACAATGTACCTTCCATATATTTAGTTTTAATAAACGTTTATTTAGTGTGACTTCCAGAATGAGGGTTCCACTTCCCAGACAGCAGCCTGACAAACGCCAGGGACACACTCCCCACAAAAGAAGCGAAGCGGTGCAGACCATTAAAAATACCACTTAAAGTCTCTGGAAGTGGTCCTAAGGGCATACAACAAAGGAAGAAACATTTCTTCAAAGTCAGTCTAGGAAAACTCTTTAGCAACAGCTGGATTCTGTGGCCACTTACCCCAGCTGTGCAACACACAGGAGCTCTATCTGCTCCAGATGGATGTAGCCAAAAAGATGGGGACCTCTTTCCCATCAATTCTCCCTCAAGATGTACTCTGTCTCCCTGGGAGGAGCAGGACATGAGCATTTCTCATTCTCTCCCACCCCAAGTAGAAGAGGCTACATTTCTGGTGCATGTAGCCAAGAGTCTGGGATCCTTGATCGCACGCAGCTCCCACCGACTGGATGGAGGGTCTTTTCCAGCCTCTTCTTCATGCCAGGGCTATTTTCTGAGGTTATGCCTTTTATGGTGTTTTTTTCCCCAGCTTCTTCATGTATTTTACCCCACCAGTTTTTTTTAAAATATATATTTTATTGATTTTTTACAGAGAGGAAGGGGAGGGATAGAGAGTTAGAAACATTAATAAGAGAGAAACATCCATCAGCTGCCTCCTTCACACTCCCCACTGGGTATGTGCCTGCAACCAAGGTACATGCCCTTGACTAGAATCGAACCTGGGACCCTTCAGTCCGCAGGCCGACGCTCTATCCACTGAGCCAAACCGGTCAGGGCTCCCCACCACTTTTGTAATTCATTTCATTTTTTATTCCCCAGATTTATCTGGCCATTTATTGCCTTCATTCTCCATGCAGAACTGACTAAGTGAGGACTATATAAACAGACTAGACAAACAAAAACTTAGGAATATTTTTTCTTAACTGCATTTCCCTTGAAGATCTTTAAAAACGAGAATAATCAACTTCATTTTTATTTCCTCACCATGCACGAAGGCCTGTTTACTGATTTAATTCATACTAGTATTATTATTTGTTCTAACTTATTTGGTTTTTAAAATTTGTTTGCTATCTTTCTCAGACCATTTTTTTTCTATGAATATTCTTTTGAGTGACTACACAGCTAGAACTGGGATAAAAATCAATCTGTAGTCCCAATCATGTTCATAGTTGTGCCTCTTATTTAGTAGAAAAAGATTTGTGGCTTTGGTCCAATTATTAAAGAAGTATTTTGTTGAGAGTGAAACCTATTTAATAATAAAATAATAGCAAAGCATGTCAGGGCATTACTTGGAATGTTTATGGTCTCCTAATACATGAATTAATAGAGAAGTTTTGAGAAACTATCTTGGCCTTAGATTTAATTAAGTAACACCTGAACCATAGCTGAACTGCGGTGTAGTACACAGTGTGAAATGGAATTTTTAATGCAAAGGTTAATGAGTTAATTAGCCACATTTAAATGTTTAATTCAAATAAATGCTCAACCAGTTTTTTGTCAAGTTCAGCCATTTCTGCCCCCTCTACTTATTTACTCTAAGAGTCCTTCCCCTTGAGGTTTGATAAATGGGATAACATATAAGATTGGGGAGAGGAAATACAAGAATTTGATGATGTTATTATACAGGATAGATGAATACATGAGAAAAGCTGCTGAGTATTGTTAATCTGATAATGATAGAGAAGTCAAGCTCTAGCCAGCTTTTTTAAAAAAATATTTTAATTGATTTTAAAGAGCAGGGGAGAGGGAGAGAGCGTCAGAAACATCAGTGATGAGAGAGAATCATTGATTGGCTGCCTCCTGCATGCCCCCTACTGGGGATCAATCCCACAACCCGGGCATGTGCCCTTGACTGGAATAGAACCACTGTCCACTGAGCCAAGCCAGCTAGGGCATCTGGCCAGCTTTTATAGTCATTGTGACATTACATTTTGTTTGAATTACTTTTCTTTCTTTCATGGATTGTAAATCATCTGAAAAGTAAATAATTCAAAGATTCTTTAACAAATCCATTTTCCACTTTTCTTGTTCCCCATGAGTAATTTCACTCCAGTCTTTTTAATGAAGTAGCATACCCAGCCTCACAAAGAAAAATAAATAACAATGCTTGAATGTATATCAGGTACTCTTGTTCTCTCTCTCTCTCTCACTCTCTCTCTCTCTCTGTCTCTGTCTCTGTCTCTTTGTTCTTTGCTTCTGAAATATGAACAGCTTTATTTCCAGCATAAGATTCCAGCATAAGAATGTAGGAAAACATCTTTAAAAGTCTTTTCTACTGATTGTTTAATGGAGTTTAGAAATACTTACATATTATACACATGATTTGCTAACACGGAGGAAATTATACTTGGCATTTTTGTATTATAATATTTTAAATAAAAATGTAATTTTAGCAGTTATAAAGTAATATCCTAGACCTATCTCTTGCTCATAAGATGGAGCCTAATATCACTTATTATAAAGTCGACAAATAATTTTAATTGGCTATGCAGCTCAACAGACCCCTATCTATATGCCTGTGGTTTATTTTAGTATCTTGCTTCATCTCTGTCATTTGAAGTTTTGCGTTTTAAGCTATATCTTTCCTTTCAAACTGCCAACACCACAATTTTCCATTGGAATGGATCCACATTAATTAGCTCTATCGCTTTTACCCACTGTATTTCTTTTATCTGCAAACCCTCCTTACACTTCTGGCGTAAATGCGATTTGCTCATCAGCGTTAAACACATCAACCATAATGCTACTCTCAAAACAAAATTGCAGGATTATTCCGAGAAAACAAGCACTTGACTCCTTTTCAAAATGGTCCTCAATTATTCCTTAATTCAAAAGAGAAAATTGAAGTCTCACTCTTGTTGCTGTACCATGGAAGCAGGATTTCAGCGAAGCCAGACTGGAGCCAATCACAATTACTTCCAAAATGTGATATGAATAAGTTTTCAATAAAAAAGCTCCATACCTCAAGTACACACTTCAATGAAGAATTGAGGGTTAAATTTACTCTATGGGAAAAGAAAGACTAATTTTAGTAACAAGTATAGCAAAAGGTAGGGCATATGGTAATTCATCCTTTTGTACTTTAACATACTTTGTTTTCGTCTTGAAAGTTATCAATTACTGTATAGGTATGATCAACAGAATTGTAGCCCTTCCAGGATTTTCATGTAATCACCAATATGAATTAGTTAAGATTCTTGAAGCTTCTCATAGGGAAATATAAAGCAAGTTGAAGTTCCATTCATAATTAACCTTTATGTTGAAGTTCCATTCATAATTAACCTCATTGCAACTTCAAATATATGCAACAATTACAGAATAAATACGAATTTAAGAGTTTGTTTTCCCCTTATATGACGTTTACTATATGTCTTACTCCAAACCTTCACATAATAAATAAACAAAAAACTCATGGTTACTCTCTTTATTTTTGAATGTACAACTATCTTTTAAACTAATGTTTTTGCTCCTAATAATTATCACAGAAGGCTCATCTTCCTGTGAATTATATGTTTTTCTCTCCTGCTCACGTAAGAGAATTCTGATTTTGTTCTCTCAGTTTGTTCTCCACTTGTTCCCTCTTAGTTAGCATTGCTCTACTAGACAGTTTTCTTAGGTGCTGGCAGTGCACTACCTGGAGAAAAGGCAGGGGTAGAAGCAGTAAAGGTGGGAAGTGAGGATTGGGAGGAGGAAATTTTATATATATATATATATTTTTTTTTTTCAGAGAGGAAGGGAGAGAGAGAGAGAGATATCAATGATGAGAGAGAATCATAGATTGACTGTCTCCTGCCCCCCCCCCCCCACTGGGGATCGAGCTCGCAACCTGGGCATGTGTCCTTGACCCTAAAGTCCCCAGTCCATCGCTCTATCTACTGAGCAACACCGGCTAGGACTGGAGCAGGAAATGTATAGGACATTGGGAGAAGGGGTACTTCTTGACAGGACTGGGAAGCTCTGCTTCATGCAGCCATTCACAAACGATATCACATTTCTCTGTCTTTGCTCTACCATCTGTTAGGGTGTGGATTTTGTCCATATTGTCTAAAGGGCTTAATACCATCACATCAGGTTCTAGAGGTGGGACTTGGGGGAAGAGGCAGGGAAAGGTGTATAACTTTAGTTGGAGTCTATCACTGAGAAGTTGCACATGACCCTTCTGTTCACAATTTATTTGGCAGAACACAGTTACTTGGTTACATAGAGATCCGAGGTTTGCTGGTTGGCCATGTAAGACTCAAAGTGGTGGTTTTCACCACTAAAATAAAAATGTACAGAATAGAATTGGAATATATATTGAAAAAATAGTTTTGATACGCATATTTATATATATTCAATACTTTTTAAATATGTGTGTATTTAAAACAATAAATTCATATTTAACAGACAGTATTATCTGCTGAACAATTAATTGGGTCTGAGCTCTCCTTCAATTCATGAAAACATAAAATGCCTTGCTCAAAAGCATGTCATTGACCCCAACTAACAGAGTTTTAAGTAAATAATATCCTCCCCTTATAATGTTATTGTTGATTGTATCCAATAAGAATATTTGCAGCATACTTGCTGCAGGAAAAATAGCATATTACATTTAACTTTTAAAATTTGAGTCTTATTCCTAAATATCAATTCTGTTTACAAATATATTTTATGCCCCAATTTGTTCCACTGAAGAAAAGGTAGCTTGAATGAAGAAATATGTAGGTCATCATTAAGATTTGGCATAATTTTAATCATTGTCAACTCCAGAAAATAAGGGGCTACATTTATACAAAAATTATTTGTTCTCAAATTATTCTTTTACATTGGTAATATCCAAATCAGTTATGAGAGTAGCATGAGGAAATGAAACCAAATTAGAAATTATTTAAAATATACTCATAAGATGCATGCCTTATCTTCTTATGTATTTTCTTATTTCCTGAAGAATACTTCCAGATTTCAAGTAAACACACTAAGTAATGTAGCTTGCATATTAAATGTTAATCAGTTCCAAATTATGAAGCACATCTTAAATGTAGAATATTCTGCTCACCTGTAGGTTACTGGTCATAAAGCTGAGAAATCAGCTCATGTAAGTTACATTAATTGTAAATCACAAACATTATTCCTGGTGCCAAGTTTATAATTGAGACCGTTTATTCTCCGGGATGTGCTAAAGCAGGTGTGGGCATCGCTGAGAGGAGCCATGACTGCATTTCTCATTGTTGCTTGGTAATTGCCTAATTTTTTCCTTGACATTCCCTCATAGAAAGATTCCAATTACAAATGTGATGTTTTCATCCACCCGGTGTTTTAGTCCTCCAATCACTGTTTCAAAAGTTTCAACCCATGGCCGTGCTGTTTTCTTCCAATTAATTTATAATAATAGGATGCATTTATTCTGATGTGGCAAAGGCATAATATGCTAATAGCTATACAAGCTGACTTCCTGGCTTTAGAAGCAGAAACGATGTAGACATCAGTATTGGCTGAAATTGTTGAAATTACTCCTATGCAACAACTCATTTGGTCAAGCTAGAGGGCGCCTCACCTTCTCTTTATGTCCGTGTATTATCCGTAGATGTGTTTTATCAACATGGCATACAGGGGGAAAAGGGGGTTGAAAAGGAACACATTAATAAATGTGAGCGATCCCCTCCACCTTGAAATAAAAGTCAACCTTTGTTTATAAAAGGTTATGTAAAACCGTTATCCATATTTTTAATCAAGTAGAACATCAATTTCATTTTCAATTGCTCTATCGTCTCCTCCCATGTCATTTATCATATTATCGAGTCACAGTTAAAGGGTTTAAGAAGAGGCATAGAAACATATAGAAAAGTCTTCCACTGATAATTGCTCACTATAATTTTTGCTGAGAAATTTTGGCTTTATTTGGGGGCAGGGGGAGCTTTTACTGGGGCAGAGCCTGAGAAACAATTTATAAAGCCAAAATTTAGTAGATACCTAATGCATCCCTGTTAGTAGAATTTGTCCTCTCTTAAATAGGTCAACACCATGGATAAGTTTCTTTTAGAATCACTAATGTAGTCCCATAAGGAAATAAACACTAAGGCTTTTTAAATGTACATTTTAAAGATTTTTAAACATTTATTTTCATCTATTTATTTTTGGATGAAGTAGCTTTTGATTCTAAAGACATAGGGACTTCTGTTCCTACTAGAGGCTCAGTGTACGAATTCGTGCATGGATGGGGTCCGGCAGGCCTGCCCTGATGGGGGCCCATTGGGGTCAGGCCGGCAGCGGGGAGGAGATGGGGGAGGTTGGCTGGCTGTCCCTGCCCTCAGTTGGGGGTGTGTGTGATCAGGGGTAGGCTGGCGGGGGAGGAGGGGCCACAGGAGATTGGGGGGGCCAATCGGGGGCCCGATCGGGCTGGTTGGTTATTGCAGTGCACGTCACAGTGACCGGTCATTCCAGTCACTTGGCTTTTATATATATAGATACATTTTTCTCCTCTCATTTTTAAATTGGTTGACTTTGATATAAATTTTATTCATTTTAATAAATGTTGATATAAAAGGAAAATAGGCTGCATAACCAAAGATGATGCGCAATAAAGACAGGGATCTGTAGGAACCAGATTCTATGCAGGTAACAGGTAGGTAAGAAGAAGGGATGCATTGAGTGCTAATGGGAGGAAAAGGAAGCTGAGTGCCAAAGCAGGTTCCTAGGGAGGATTGGTGGGGATTACTGAGAGAGCCCCATCATCTGACTTTCTTGTCCAAAGTTCTCTGCTAGTGGTGGCCAAGCCTGCAGAACAAAGTAACACCCAATACTGGCCCCAAAATAGCACTAAAAAACCCTAGAGAACAAAAAATACGTACTGAAGGAGCAGTACTAATATTTAGTGTGTGGTAAGAAGCCTGAGGCAGTCATTTTAGGTACTGTAGTCACCCAGGTTTTACTACCTGTGCCCCCACACCCTGTGCCAAGGAGGACACTCCTTGTGTTGGGTGCCTACGTCCAGGAAGTGTGCCAAGTGGAAGCACTGTCAGTGTGCTATCGATGTATTGTCAGCTCAAACGGCACGTCTATACTCCGAATGGATAAGAGCAGAAGAATTTGCCTCCGTTCTTGCCAGACTGTATTATGGTCAAGAGACTATTCCATGGAAAATAAGTAAGGCTTAAGCCTGTTATGACGGAGTTTATTAAGACGAATAAGCCATCGCTTCAGGCGAAAGTCTATACAAATCAGTTTGATAAACCTAACTACCACTTTTTATAACACCTTTGGGCCCCTTCGAAATGGTGTCCAAGCACCATACAGTGAATGGCTCACGTTCCCCAGAAGGCACCGAGGCATTGATTTAACTGAACTTTTTCCAAACACGGAGCAGTTTCCATTCTTCTTAGTTTCCCAAAATCAAGGGTAAAGCAGAATCCAAGCATGTCCTGACAGCCCTTCATTTCAACTCTTAAAAGACTCCAATGCCTTATGTTAGCCTTTTATTTGCATCTTCAGTATCATTAGCTCAGTTTAGTAGCCTTCGATTGCACTTTCTTTTTAGCTTAGCCTTATTACATTGCAAGCTATGTTAGTACATAAAGGGCCTGATTTACAAGGATATTCCCACTGCTCACACATTAACTACTGTCTAGTTTCTTTTACCACCTGTTCTGATGCCTGGCCATGTCATCACCTACGCACCACCTACCTTTACAGTCTATGTTCATTTCAGATTTGTTTTGCTAAAGCTAAATTGTGTGTATACCAGTCTTTATATTTTTGCGTATAATTTTGGCATGCCAAAAACTATGATTAGCCAGTTTTAGATATCCTCATTCTATCTTCCATGTCCTATAAACTCTATTGGCTTTTCCTATATTTAAATCTCTGTCTTTTCCTCTAAAGTTTGGTATTTAGTATGTAGTTAAGTACATAGATACACAATTTAGCATTCAGTGAGATAAGATGGCATGAGAGTTAATGCTCTTTAGGATTTTGCATGGACTTCCTTCGGAGAGTATATAAAATACAAAGAACTAATGAGACAGAGTCTTGAACAAGCCCGCGTACCTTCCTGTAGTAGTACACTCGTTAAATCTTGAATTTTATAATCCTTAAAATGACTAGCTTAATTTTTAGATAAATATTAGCAGCCAACATAGGCATCTTTCCTCAAGTTGCCAAATTGCTTACTTACTTCTTTGGAACTGGTGGGTTGAATATATTTTATCCTGCTATTTGAAGAGACTTTTATTGTGCTGAAAATTTACTCAAGTGAGTAGGCTTTCTATCATTTAAGCAAAGCCTCTAGTATAAGTCTGGATTTTGAAAAAGACACGGATTTCTCCATGTCCTCGGTTTTGCTTGTCATCCTGTTTGTCTTTACTCTCCCTCCCCTGCTGCTGCTCATACGTATGTGCGTATTGTAACATCTCATACTCATGGATGCTATTATGTTTGCACTCCTTGTATTTGATAAAAATCCAGTTGTTTTTCCTTTCTCTTCTTTCTGGAACATGCATTGCACATAATAACCCTCTTTGTTCGCCAATTCTAAAAGCACATCATTTGTTGTCTCTTAGCAACGGACTAGGAGGCTACCAGATGTATTTATTTTTGTGCTTCATTTCTGACGTGAAGTAGGCAAACTGCATATCATTCAAGGATGACTAAAAGGACTTCTTTATAGTCAACAAGACTATTTCAGGGGCTAAATAAAAAGTCTTAATGCATTTCGCTTAGCTTTATTTTTAAGAGATTCCAACATAATTGATTGTGCTTGTTATAAGAAAAAAACAGGTTGAGGGTTGAAACCACTCTCCCCACCAAAATTTTCAAAATGAACTCAGGTTAATACAGAAGAATGATTAAGTAAGACTTAATTTAACAGGAGTCTGGCTGAACATGCAATTTAAGACAAATGTGAATGAAGTATCTTTAAAGGACACTGCCCCTGATCATTATGTTCTGCTCTAGGAATCTAGGACAACACTTGCAAATGCAAAGAGTTTCCTGATTCCTTTTGGTAAAAAAAAATAAAGTTGAATTCACTTTAAGTAGGAAATTTACCGATTAGACTATCCAAAGGTATCACTTTGTGCTCTGCACTCGATTTAGAATGATTGTTCTCCCTCCAGGTGAGGACAGTGTTCGTTTGGAAGCTGGGATGGGAGACACACAGAGACTGTGAATCAGTGTGTGTGATGGTTTCCCAGTGTCTCTGTAACAAACTGCCACAAATTGAAGGGCTTAAAACAACACCAATGTATTTTCTTTTTTTAAAACATATTTTTATTTATTTCAGAGAAGAAGGAAGAGGGTGAGAGCAATAGAAACATCAGTGATGAGAGAGAATCATGGATCGGCTGCCTCCCGCATGCCCCACACAGGGGACTGAGCCTGCAAACCTGGGCATGCACCCTGACCTGGAATCTAACCATGACCTCTTGGTTCATAGGTCGATGTTTAACTACTGAACCACGCCAGCCTGGCAGTTTTCTTAGAGTCCTTCTGAAGGCTCTGAGGCGGGCATCCATTGACTTGTTTTTGTTTTGTTTGTTTGTGTTTTGCTTTTGCTGGCTGTCTCTGCTCCTTGGCTTTCTATATTTTCAAATTACATCTCCGTCCACTGCATCTGCATCATGTTGCTTTCCTCTTTGAACACCCTTGTACGGGCCATGGATGCTCGGCAAATAAAACGGTGCTATTTCACTAAATATCAAATGTGCATTTGAGAATAATCAAAATTGCCTTTTGACCACACATAGGTTATTGGCAGCAGATAGGCAGCTAGAGTTAATGGACTGTGGTCCCTACAATCCATCCATTGTCGCATAGCTGCTATGCAGTGACACAATCGATTCAGGTGCTTTCCAATCTGCTACACAGCACCGGGTCTCTGAGAAATCCAACCTCAATATGTCATCACACAGGTACTTAAACATTAGAAAAGATGTAGAAAAGCTTCAAGAGGTTTTGAACGGGGAAAGCCTGACAAAGGATTTATATATTTTACAGATTTGTTTTCTTCTAGCTCAGTACACAATTTCATAATCCATCACCCCATCAACCATTCTCTGTCAAGTGGATGTGAATACACTGGAGCCAGGAATTTCACTACCTGTTAACATTGATTGGCCAGTTAAGTGGATAAATGCCCCAAAGTAAGAGAAGATGGGGAAAATGTATCTTGCAGAGTACAGAAATAAGCTTCCTGTCCAGTATCTACTGTTAAGATATATGACTTGGAGTTTGAAAATTAAAGTCATCTTAAAACATTTCCCTTTAAATTATGTGATTTTTCTACTTCAACACTCCCCAAAAGCAGTGATCTAAAAGTTATAGATGGGCTTAGAGTGAGTGTAAATTGAAATCCGATTTATATAGTGTGAAAAAATTTTAGTTCCAAAATAATCTATTTTGGTTTAATGTGCTAGGAACGGGATTGTATAGAGCTCACCCAGGATTTCTAGTATGGAAAATAGAACCACTATTTGGAGAAATTGCTGGTCCTCTGATTATGAAATTGCCAGGAGATTGACTGATTCCCAGACCTCCGGAGTTAAGACATTATTTCATCAGGATATATGGCTAGAACTAGAGAAATATTTTGTAGTTAATTCAAAATCGATTCAAGTCAATAGAATGACGATGCACAGAACAGGCCAGAGTAATGCAAGACGTGATGTAGATGATGGCATCTATTATTTCACATCACTTTCTGATTCTCTCTGTGCTTTCAGCTGGTGTCTTAATCACATCAACAATATTCATGTATGCACTACTGGTAAGTTTGGGAGCACAGCGAGGAGGCTGCACTTGACAAATCCATTCTGTTCCCCTGTTTAGACAACTTACCTTTCTGAATACACATTTACTTCTCACTATTGACTGGGAAATTTTTATTTATTCCTTTCAGAAGACACTTTTTGTCTATACATCTAATAAACATATAATACAGGCAAAATCATCTATACTTAGAAGCATATCTATATATCTATGTCTATCTATCTATCTATCTATCTATCTATCTATCTATCAATCAATCATCTATATAAAAGGCTAAGTGACCGACCGTATGTCCATCCGACCATCTGACCGACCAACCAGCCGGTACATAAGACACGCACTGGCAATTTAAAAATAAACGTTGACTCGCGCATGTGCAATATTTGTCCCCGTCTGACACTGACCTCCCATTTAAATCAATTTGAAGACAGTTTCCCGTGATGCCAGCATTTGCCATAACTATTAATAAATCACAAGGACAAACTCTAGACAGAGTAGGAATATTCCTACCCGAACCTGTTTTCGGACATGGTCAGTTAGTTATATGTTGCTTTCTCTTGAGTTCGAAGAGCGTGTGAGGTTAAAGTTAAAGTTGTAAATACGTCATCACAAGGGAAATTAGTCAAGCACTCTGAAAGTGTTTTTACTATCAATGTGGTATACACAGAGATAATAGAATAAGTTTAATCAATTTATCAGTCATTGTTTTTATCAATGTTGTTTTTATATCATGTTTTTGTTGATTTTATATCCTGTCTTTGTTGTTGTTATATCATGTTGTTATTATTTATTTATCAATTTATATATTATTTTCATCTAATTTTCTTTAATCTCTGACACTTCTATTATAGAGAAAGGGCGAATAGTGATATTAAAATATTTATTCTAATTAATTTCCTTTCAATGTTCACGAATCCGTGCAACAGGCCACTAATTGCTCTATAATAGTACATAAGTGTTGCCTGACTGGAGTGGCTCAGTGGAGGTCACAGTTCAATTCCCAGTCAGGGCACATGCCCAGGTTGTGGGCTTGATCCCCAGTGTGGGGCATGCAGAAGGCAGCTGATCAATGATTTTCTCTCATCATTGATGTTTCTATCTCTCTCTCCCTCTCTCTTCATCTCTGAAATCAATAAAAATATATTTTAAAAAATAGTACAGAAGTGCTTCTAAGATAAAATAATTATCTTAATGACTGTACAAGGTACTCACTTTATACTATTAGAATTTGAGGAAGTACCTGGAAACTAGAGTCAGGATTAAAAATAACTAAACATTTCAGAATTTGGTGATATGTGTTAGTTTTATAGGTATTTTAAAAAGCTGTATGTTTAGAACATTTTTATTATAAAGATAATAGAAATAAGACTTTGTTTTGAATGTTAAAATAAAAATAACTTAGAATCTATGAATCCCACTCTCTTTTCATAGAGCACTAACTATATTAAGAGTACCTTCTGGCCCTAACCAGTTTGGCTCAGTGGATAGAGCGTCGGCCTGCAGACTGAAGGGTCCCAGGTTCGAGTCCGGTCAAGGGCATGTACCTTGGTTGCAGGCACATCCCCAGTAGGAGGTGTGCAGGAGGCAGCTGACCGATGTTTCTCTCTCATTGATTATTCTAACTCTCTATTCCTCTCTGTAAAAAATCAATAAAATATATTTTTTTTAAAAAAAGACTACCTTCTGTATAGTATTGGCATAATCATCATATATACTAAAAGCCTAATATGCAAATTGACCGAATGGTGGAACGAATGGTCGCTATGAGGTGCACTGACCACCAAGGGGCAGATGCTCAATGCAGGAGCTGCTCCCAGCCCGCAGGCCTCAGGCCAGCCAAGGTGGGTGCCAGCGGGGGGCCCCTGATCACCCCGCCAGTTGCCCCACAGATTGGCCCTGATCGGCGTCCAGGCCTAGGGACCCTACTTGTGCATGAATTTCATGCACTGGGCCTCTAGTTACAGTATAAAAGAAAACATTGAGGAAAACTATAAAAAAAGTGGGAAGCTTTTAGATGGCATCTAATATATAATGCCATTTCATAAGTATGCAGAATGAAAATACAGGAAATAAAAAATATCTTAAGTTTTGAGTACTTAGGAAATTTATAACACTTTATCTTAATATGATTTTCTTGCTTTATTTACAGAAAATTATAAAAAAGTAAGAAACCATGTGTTTCCAAATCTGTTATTGTGGTTTTACTCTACAACAAGTCTACATTAAACTGTTATTAGTTTTTATAAACGGTTAGCTTTATTTATTTATGTGTTTTGGACAAAAACATAATTAGGAAATAGAAATGCTATATAGAGAGCAATGAGGAATATATTCTATCTGGAAAAAAATTTGGAACACCTACTCTGACTGGGAGGTTTACCAAAATTTAATAATAGATTTACAGTCTCTGGATTATATGTAGGAAACCTCATTTGAGAATAATCAGAATTACATTTTGACCACAAAAACCGAGGGAAAAGTTATAAAGCATAAAGGTCAGCATTATTGGATATCTAAGAAATTACATTAAACCAAGGTTACATATGTTAAACATAAAGCATATCCATAACTTATGTATCATAAACTATACATTCTATTTGTTCACATCAGTGAAATATAGATGAGATGGTGAAATCAAATAGTTATGAATCACTGCCTTTTGAATGAATGCTAATGTTATAATTATTGATTTTTTTCCATGATATTTTCTTCACATATTGCAGAAAATGTTCTTCAGTTTCAGTATAGCTTTATTATTATATTCTGTGAATGTGTACTTGTTTTATTGGGTGTTCTAGTCTATTAGACACTTTAGAGATCATATGACCTGAACACCTATTTGAACACCTTTAGCTCTGAAAACCTTTTTTTTTCTTTCCCTATTTTAACCATAACTCATCAGTTAAAAATCAAATAACCTCTGGTCATGAAGAAACCTCAACAAACTGAGCAAGCAAGACCATAGGGAAGGTAACTAAAAATCAAACGAGGTTATTGATCTTATCTTTGATGATATTCTGTTTCTGGCAATGATTGACTAATTTCAGACCAACTCTTCCTCCTACAAATCTTGACACATTGGAAAGTGCAGTGATAACCTGGATCACGCTCCCTTTTGAAATGATTACTAATTCAAACAGCAAAAGCGGTGTAAGAAGCCGAGAAGCGGAGCAGAGATTTCTGCAGCCTCATGGGGCTTTGCGGGCCCACTTCAAATGAAGACTTGACCAATTTTCTAAGCTATTGACTGGGATTCGGAAAGGTCCACGTTGGAATGAAAGGTGAAGCATAACCAGCTAATTTAGTCCTGAAAGACTAGAGCCCAACTTCACACCAGATTAGTCTCCAATTGGAAAGAGTGATAAAGACTGTTCCTCTGCAGTGAGGAGCTGCCTGACCCAAGGAACCATGAATCTTCTCTTAAGAAAGATGACAACCAGAGCCTCAACTTAGCTGCATCTTTTTTACACAAATGAAGTCTGTAAATCAGTACAATAGCACCCAGCTTACACCACAGACCATTTTCAAAAGAAGAAAAATTTAAAATATTAAATTATTTATATTTTTTAAAAAGTGTTTCCAGACATCGAGTTTAAAATAACTATGATGTATAAATCTAAGACTGCAAGACAGAAAATTTTGGCAGAAGTTATGAAGAGGAAGCAAATAAGAATTGCAAAAACAATCTAATCACTTAAATTGCAAGTACAGTAGATTTAACAGCAGAGTTTAAAATAACTATGATTTTAAATCTAAGAATGTAAGAAAATTTTGGCAGAAGTTATGAAGAAGAAGCAAATAAGAATTGTAAAAACAATCTAATCACTTAAATTGCAAGTACAGTAGATTTAACAGCAGATAAGAGATAACTGAACAATAGACTTAAAAATAGTGGAGAGGCAATTCTATGGAATATACAGCAGAGATAGCATGAGAAATAGAAACCAAAATGTGTTCCAACCAGCCATGAATAACAGTTCCTGTTGCTCCACAGGCCTACCAACATTTGTTGTTGTCTGTCTTTTTGATTAGCCTTTCTATCACTTATTTGGTAAACTTATATTGTTATTGTTTTTCATATAGTTTCATTGATTTCAGAGAGGAAAGGAGAGGGAGAGAGAGAGAGAAACATCAATTATGAGAGAGAACCACTGATCGGCTGCCTCCTGCATGCCCCCCACTGGGGATCGAGCCCACAACTGGGCATGTGCCCTGACCGGGAATCGAACCATGACCTCCTGGTTTATGGGTCAGTGCTCAACCACTGAGCCATGCCAGCCAGGTTCACATTGTTGTTTTGATATGCAATTATCTATTGACATATTAATCACCATATTTGTACCAGCCTTCTTTGGTGCCAGCAGTATTCTGGAATTTAGTGATATAAAAATCCCCAGGAATGTTCTTACTCATTTTGATGGGGAGAGCGGAATCAACAAACAAGAAAATAATTAATAGAATATGTTTTTTATTCTAATATAGCAAAATGTCTAAGACTTTATATCACATGATATGCTCTCAGTAATGATACATGCTATAAAGAAAATAAATCCGGGATAAGTAGCAACTCCAAATAGATTTATGGGAGACTATTGTTTAAAAGAGAACCGTAATAGTGGCACAGACTAGGGTGTTAGCTGTAGAGTTGATAAATAATGTTTATAATTTGAAATATTGGCTTAGATATGTGGTATGAGAGAGAGATAAATCAAGAGCTAATTGTGGATTTTTGGGTGTGAGATGCTACTGTTTACCGAGATGGGGAAGTCTAGATACAAAGTGTGGGAAAAAGCCAACAGCCAGAATTTATTTTGTAATAACTTACAGTTTTGTAAAAACGAAAAAGGCAGCATGGAGTCACAAAAATCATTATTCAATCATGATTTCTCATTTTTCTCACCCAGTCTTCCGTGATTACTAGAGTAACAAGACACAGAACACAATTTTACCACAGAAATTCAAATGACTGCTTGCAAAGAACAGAGAGATAATAGGATTTAAAACTGTTGCCTTGTCATCTTATTTACATCCCTCGCCAAGAGTAGCTTAATATCCAGATGCCCGAGAAGGAAAAAAAAAAAAGAAAAAAAGAAATCCTTCAGTATATCTGAGACCTGAAGATGCAGCCACACATTTTTATTTTGGCATTTCACACTACTTCTCTTATGAAGGCTCGTTCACACTGTGTAAGCACAGATGTCTCCTCAGTTGAAACTGCCCCTATGCTGTGTTTAGCATAGTTCTATATTTCCCGCTCAAAATGAATTCCTTTCAACCTCTGGTTACATTGTAAGAAGAATGTGTCTGGCCATTGTCACTGGAGAGAATGCAAGGACCCTCACTGGAGGCTTTGGAGAGGTGAGAGGTGACATCAAGAACAGGTTCAAGTTCATGATGACACCCAGAGGTGGAGAGATTCCACACAGTTGCTGAGCATGTGGGTGTGTGGGAAAGACAAGAAGGAATCAAGAACTAGTCCTGGATTGTTTAGTTCAAGAAACTAGATGGATGGGAGAAACCTTTGTAACAAACACATTAAATTTAATGAATCTTTCCCTGGCCCATGTGGCTCAGTTGCTTGAGGGTCATCCTGTGTATCAGAAGGTCATTGGTTCATTGCTTGGTCAGGGCATGTGCCCGGGGTGCTGGCTCGATCCCCAGTAGGGGGCGTGTGGGAGGCGGCTGATCCATATTTCTCTCTCTCCCTTCCTCTCTCTCTAAAAATCAATGAAAATATGTTTTTAAAAATCAATGAATGTCCACAAAGTGGAATTTATCACCCATTTGGTTGGCATTTCACATCTCAGAGGACACAGTGAAAGGCCATTTGAGGGGAAAAACAACACAATTTTGAATTTTTATAGACTCTAAAAATATTTTATGGATTATTGTTTCCCTCCCTCCCTCCCTGCCTTCACTCCTTCCTTCCTTCCATTGTTCCCCATATGTTTATCTGCAATCCACCTTGGTATCCTTGAAGTCATTCCACTTAACCCTTTGAGTGCCAACCAATATCCTAGGAACTATGCTAAAATTGCCAAGGCATTTTTGCTGATTTTACAGCAGTTTAGGAAAAAAATTATGAAAATTAGGCAGATAAATGCCAGTGGTCAATTTTAGAACTACAAACATTCGGCATCATAAGTAATCTGCACTTAGGTGCCATCTGTCAAAAAAGAGTGAACTACTAGCATCTAATAATGACACTGCAGGAGGAGCGCAATGGTGCTCCCAGCACTCTAGGGGTTAAGCAGTTCATCTGACTATACACATGCTGATCTTGGTTTCCTGACTCACAGAATATTGATGGAATGGTTCTGCTGTATATGGACAAAACCCACCCTTGGAGGGCTAACTAAAAAATGTCTACAAGCTGCCGTAACCGGTTTGGCTCAGTGGATAGAGCGTCGGCCTGCGGACTGAAAGGTCCCAGGTTCGATTCCGGTCAAGGGCATGTACCTGGGTTGCGGGCACATCCCCAGTGGGAGGTGTGCAGGAGGCGGCTGATCGATGTTTCTCTCTCATTGATGTTTCTAACTCTCTATCTCTCTCCCTTCCTCTCTGTAAAAAATCAATAAAATATATATTTTAAAAAAATGTCTACAAGCCACTTTTAAAAACCACTCAATGCCTTTTAATATCCTCCGCAATAAATGCACCAACTTTATAGATCAACCCTTTTTTATAGCAGCAACATTTACAAGTGGTGTAAAACTGGAAACAACCTCCTGGAAACTTGTGACTTGATTTTCACATAACTGTGGATATATTGTTACCCTGTAAATTATCACACCATAATGTGTAGTCCAACGCATTTCAGTTTTGTTTTCTCCCCAACAAGAAATGAGCTTAATATCTTTATTTTCCATCAGTTGCATTAAATATAACGAGTCTTAATATAATTACAAAGCTTTCTTTTCAACCAGACCTTTACCAGTCTGTACCCAAAAGTGCTTGTGATTGTGTGTGTACAATATCTAAACAAGTGTGATTATGACCTAAAAGCTTTGTGGCTTTTATGTACTTTAGTCTGAAACGTTCACTGCTACTATTACATTTTTGCAATTACAGTGAAGTGAGGCAGAAAATAGCAGTTCAAAAAAATGTATTCAAGTAATGAAGTTGGAACCATTAGTTTCCAGGCTGTTGTTATTTTAGTAAATATTTAATCTTCCTAGCAGCATGGGCTCCTAATTGATCTTTAAGTATTATTGTTCCTGGACATTTCTAATCGACTTCTAATTGCTGCATTAAGGCAGCTATGGATAGAGTGTAGTGGATGGTGGAGACTTTCACAGTACACTGCGTCAACAGAGTACGGAGACATTGAGAATTTAGTTGAGTTGAAACTTGAAGCAGACTACCCTCATGTCCACATAGTTGCTCATTTAGCTTATTTTGAAAAGTTACATATGTCAACTTTTGGCATATGTCAACTTATATGACACATGTGCAATAACCTTGTAATGTGATTAAAAATAAATTTTAAGAATTTTTGGTAGATTCCAAATTGCTAGGTATTTCATCTTAAGTTTTATTTGTTTTGTTTTTTAAATATATTTTTATTGATTTCACATAGGAAGGGAGAGAGGAGAGAGAAACATCAATGATGAGAGAGAATCATTGATCGGCTTCCTCCTGCACGCCCCCTACGGGGGATCAAGCCCGCAACCTGGGCATGTGCCCTGACCAGGACTCAAACCTTGACCTCCTGGTTCATAGGTATATGCTTAACCACTAGGCCAGTGATGGCAGACCTTTTGAGCTCAGCGTGTCAGCATTTTGAAAAACCCTAACTTAACTCTGGTGCCGTGTCACATATAGAAATTTTTTGATATTTGCAACCATAGTAAAACAAAGACTTATATTTTTGATATTTATTTTATATATTTAAATGCCCTTTAACAAAGAAAAATCAACCAAAAAAATGAGTTCGCGTGTCACCTCTGACATGCATGTCATAGGTTCGCCATCACTGCACTAGGCCATGCCAGCCAGGCTTAAGTTTTATTTGGACCCTTTTTAATTCATATCTATCTGACAGCAGGTGAATGACTGTCATTAATAGTGAGGGATTTATTGAGCATCTATATAATAGTAAAGTTCTGTAAACTAGAGAAATGCAATACAACATCTTTCACCTATTTCTAATAACAGTTACATAGGCGTGAAAACTCTGAAATCTTGCATGAGTTCCTTTTCTGTCTTCCTCTATATGCTTTGGTGTAACCAGTTATTTTACCGTCTGTTTTCCCCACTGTATGCAGTTGTTATAGTTACTAAACCTCTTCAAATGTGATACCTCCCGTGAGTGCTTCCCTGTTTTCCAGAGGGTTTCTAACTATGGGGTTATTTGGCTTATCATAGATACGCTACTTCAAGCAAGAAACTCATTAAAAATACACC
This sequence comes from Myotis lucifugus, assembly GCF_000147115.1. Taxonomy (NCBI): domain Eukaryota; kingdom Metazoa; phylum Chordata; class Mammalia; order Chiroptera; family Vespertilionidae; genus Myotis; species Myotis lucifugus. Next base: position 2,826,569 of record NW_005871181.1, read on the forward strand.
AGTTAACCTTTCCTTTTTGAAAAAGCAAAGCATTTCTGTGGAGAAATGCTGCTCCCCACACTCCGCCCAGAGGTGCTCACCTCAGACGCGTGGAGATTTTTCTTTGGAGACAACAAGCACATCCTGGAGTTTCTCCAATTACAGCCAGACCTCTGCCTGTTTCTATGCAACTGTTAGAAAGGAGGTGTTTTTGTTTGTTTTTCCTGGGATTACCGTTTCTAAGAATGGAGTGTCTGGCACCTCTGCAGCCCTTACATGTGAAATATTTATCAAGGAGCCAACAAGAGGGAAGGCAGGAGACCTGGGGCTCAGCGAGAGCGACGTGCTGTGTAGTCAGCTCTGCTTGAGCACGAGGACGCACGCGACTTCCCACGTCCATGAGGGAATCCATGGGTTTACTTGTTTTTTTTATTTTTCAAGACAATTGTTGTCACAGTAAACAGAAAGATTGCAAACAGAAGGGAGAAGGATGGGGAGAGAGAAACACCAGTGATGAGAGAGAATCATCGATGGGCTGCCTCCTGCACGCCCCATCCTGGGGATCGAGCCCACAACACGGGCATGTGTCCTGACCAGGAATCAAACTGTGACCTTCTAGTTCATAGGTTGATGCTCAACCACTGAGCCATGTCGGCAGGGCTGTATAGTACTTTTAAAGTTGTGAGCGTAAATCTTAGAAGTCCTCTTGACACACACACAAAGTGTGTGAGGTGATGGATATTAACTAAACTTATTTGGGTAATTATTTCACAATACATATGTCAAATCATGTTACATACCTAAAATGAGTGCAGCGTTGCATGTCAGTTTACATGTCAGTATAGCTGGGGGAGGTGGGGAGAGTAAACTATTTGAATGCAGCAAAGGGGAAAAGAAAAACTATTGCTATTCTTCTAATGAAATGGCCAAAGTGATTGTAGCCAAGGTAGCAGGCACTTATCTTCCAGCAAGAAGAGTGAATGGAAAAGCCATACCCACTATTTAAGGACAAATGTCCTGAAGACGGGTCTTATCGAAGAGTAGCAAAACCAAGCTTGGGCTACTACCAACACATGGATTAGAGAAAATGAGATTTAACCAGACAACCACTGCCGTGACTTAGGAAATCACAGTATGTCAAACATAGTATGGCGTGATGAGTGACTGTGGTTGAAAATGAGGCAACGCAGAGGAGAGGAGAGAGAGTGACAGAGAAGGAGAGCTGATGTCATCTCAGGGCCCTGGTTGCCAGCACTGAGCCCAGAGTCCTAATTCCAGAGGCTCATCAGCCCAGCCCTGCCTTTCCCTCCACACCAGGCCTCTTTTAGTTTACAACACTTGCAACAAAATCCTATATAATACAACACTTGCAACAAAATCCTATATAATAAAAGCCCAGCGACTGAACGGGCAATGACCAGAACGACCGGTCGACCAGTCGCTATGATGTGCACTGACCACCAGGGGCCAGACGCTCAATGCAGGAGCTGCCCCCTGGTGGTCAGTGTGCTACCACAGTGGGGATGCTGTTCGGCTGACTGGGATGAGCAGCACTCCCACAACGGGCTGATCCCTGCAGGCCACACACCCCCACCAGTGCATGAATCCCGTGCACCGGGCCTCTAGTATTTCATAACCCCCTTTTTTTTTTCCATCTGTTTAAATATCTACCTACCTCATTTTCAACTATTCAAGGATGAAAGGCCTGACCGCCCCCCCCCGCCCCCCAAAAAAATACAGATAGGTGGATAGATAGGTAGATGGAAAGATAGAAACTTAAATAAACTAATTGGCACTGTGAATGGAAGGAATCGCTTTCATTTCTTTGGCATGAAAGAAGTTGAAGTGTAAATACATAATTCTAATTCCAAATAGTACTATTGAAGCCTGGCTGGCGTGGCTTAGTGGCCTTCCCTGAGTTAGTCAGGTTACCGTCTGGCCTTTTATCATCCACAATATATACCGCTACTTTCTTCTCAATGCCCTCTTCACTTCAGATCTAGATAATCAAAAGTTTCTAGAAACATCACAGTATATTATGTGTATAAAAATTACTTTGTGATATATTAACTAATTTAATAGATTTTGCTAAACTCCAGTTGAGACTCATATTACCAGATTAGAAATTATCGCATTACAGCTAGTAGTTTATGTTCAATTTAGGGAAGCGATAATACCATAAATCTGAAATGATGAGCTGGTCATACCCATTGACCATTGGAGTCAAGATAAATGTAGTAGTTTTCATTGAAATTGCTTATTAAATCTGGTCAGTTTCTAAAAGGTAATTTATTTCTTCATTATACTTGTGATGAGAGTAGTAGCTACAGAACTGTTTAATTATGAAAAAATACATGATGAATAACTGGCTAATTAAAGTCACTAAACTTCTCCATGTTTTTCCTAATTAAGCCTGAGGGAAATGGAGGGGGTATTTCCAATTACCATAAACCATGTAAATTCAATTTGAAGTTTGTCTTTAAATCTAAAGATTTGGAAATCATAGTTAGTAACCAATAGGACCATTTATTTTCATAAATATAATCAAATAAGTTTCCTTCTAGAATATGTAATTTTGAAAGGACAAATGAAAGGAAGAAGGAAAGAAGGTTTCAGATTATAAGACTCTTGACATCGGAATATATATTATGACTATTTAAATTGACAATATCTAATCTAGGGCATGATAAAAAATTTTTTAACCACTTCATAGGAGAAGAAATAATTGATCTAATTCCTTCAAATAATCTGAATAAGGGTATATTTCCAAAATATGAAGACAGCAAAATCATGTCCTCAATATACATTGATTACTTATAATAGCAATTAATTACAAAGTGACAGGAAGGAAATGTTTCCTTTAGTTAGTGACAATTTTTAAGACACTATCTAGATGAAGAATACTTTTTTAATGTAAGTGCCAACAGGCTATCAACTATGTAGCAACAAGGAAACATTTTTTACAAAATTAAAACCACCATGCATGAATTCTAAGCCATTCTCTGATATATTCATAGAGAAAATTTGGAAGCCAAAAAGCTTATATTTATTCAGTATTGAAAAACATTCTAAAAATGGGATCACTATTTAATGTATCATTGCACATCATTTATAAGTAGAGAGAACACATGGAAGTGTGGTGACTTTAGGAGAAAAGATGTGTTAAGATTTTTTTTTCATTAAGATGGTTTAAAATAATCCATAAAGTGATTATTTCTAGAAAAAGCAATTTCTACAATGTAAAGTAACTTCCCTCAGTGTGTATCTCGGCGAGATAGTCATTACCTTGAGTAACCCGATCTCCTCGGGACCATTTAGTTTGCTGAGATTTTCATTTGAGAAAAATTATTTATTTGCAGTCATTTAAATGTCAAAATGCAAATTCAGGATTTACCCATCATCCACTTTAATTGTGAAGTCCTGACATTCACATTTGCTTGATTCCTAATACATTTCCATCATAGACATAAATAAATCTTCTTACCCAAGCTTTACTTATTGGCGCTCTTTAGCTGTGTGGAATAAAACATAAGCAAAGATGACTTGGAGTATCTTAAAAATAGCATCGTAGTAAGAAAGATAATTAACATGCATTGAGCCTTGTGCCATGGACTGTGCTAACAACGTCACACAAATTACTTCTATGTAACATTACAAAAAGTGCTAGTGTTTCCTCTCTTCTGATTGTATTGATTCAGCCTTTTCCACGCTGCCTACTACCAGGCATCTTACCATGTTGTTACTATTTCCAGGAGAAATATTTCCCATGCAGAGTTTCTATAGAGGTTAGACTGGGACTTGGCAATATTCAGTGCTACCTACTCTTCATGGACATTCCATCTCAGGGTAGCCTGTCCTTAGAAACGTTTCAAAATTGAATATAAATGCCCACAGGGTGTTCCTGGTGCAATAGCTTGTTCAGTTCATGCAGCAACTCATCGCATAAATATATGTATAACCCTATCTGTCAACATCAGTAGCCTCTCAGTGATATGTCAGTTTTTAGAGAAAATTAAAATGTAACTAAAACTTTTGCAGGCCCTGACTAGGAACTATGTTAAAACTTTTATATCCAAGCCTTCCATATTTTGTTTGCTTCACCTGAATTCTTCTGGAAAACAAGTCACAAAAACAGTTTCCATAAAATTTTTAAGATGTGGCAGCATTGAATATATAGACTCAAGGTATTCCCCAAATCACTGATGCATCCTCTTGTCTTGGCATTTTCCCATAAGATTTCAGCTAACCTTACCCTATAAGGTGTTACCTAGAAATGTTACATAAATTGATTAAATATTATGTAGTCTTTTGGAAATATCTGCAAGCCTTCAAATGATTACTTTCATTTATTTTGTTTATGAATCTCTAATGAAATGTTTGGAGTTTACATCCCTACATTGTCTGCATGAAGCTTTTTTAAAGAAAGTAACCAGTTAACTCATTTATTGAGTAATACAGATAACAATGCTAATATAGATCATAATATAGATTTTTATTATTGCATGAGCTGGTGATACAGCTACAAAAAAGAATCCTCTTGCTTCACAGAGCTTACCTCCTCGTGGTGGGGTTCAGAAAACCACCTATAATAAAGACACAAAATGCATTCTAACCTTCCATTTAATTTTTAGCTTTCTACACACTTCTTTCTCCCCAAAACTCTCCACCACTGGCTTAGGATACACACACTTTGCTATTACTAAATTCAGAAGATTGGCACTCATTTCAGTATCATGATATATTTTATCAATTTCTTTGACATTTGTAGTTTTCTTGAGCCTTCCTGGCTTTTCCTAAATCAATAACCGATCAATGTTCTATCGCCTCTGGTTTTACTCCTCTGGTTTTCCATGAGCCATGCAGCCATCTCTCAGCTTCCATTGAGTCCAGGTTCATTGAGACTGTACATTGGCCGACCCTGCTTATTTCTCCAGCGTCATGTCTTGTCATTTCTCTGATTTATACTCTGCAGTGACGGCGAACCTATGACACGAGTGCCAGAGGTGACACACGAACTCATTTTTTTGGTTGATTTTTCTTTGTTAAATGGCATTTAAATATATAAAATAAATATCAAAAATATAAGTCTTTGTTTTACTATGGTTGTAAATATCAAAAAATGTCTATATGTGACACGGCACCAGAGTTAAGTTAGGGTTTTTCAAAATGCTGACACGCCGAGCTCAAAAGGTTCGCCATCACTGCCTAGTGTCCAGAAGAACCTCCCCCCGTGTTATCTCTTCCATCGGAGGCTTTTGACCAGCCCTTTCTCTTTCCGGGATACAGTTTCTAACTTTTCGCAAGTCTGATTTCTACTTAATGATGTGCATGGCCAAAGAGGACAGCCTGTCACGTCAGACCAGTCTGTGTTCAAATAGTAATTCTGTCATTGGTCCAGCAACATGAGTTGGAAAAGTTTCTACGTCCCTAAGCCTTTAAAATAAGGGACAAGTGGTGCTCATTTTGTAGGGTTGCAGACAGTAGTGTGTCATAAGTTATGTCAAGGTCTTCAGTGTCTTGTGAAGGGATACAGGCTATGCCACCCCAAAATATGCCCCTTTGGAGCTTTAGGCAATTTAGAATCAACATATGCAAGCAGACTTCGTTGTCATCCCCTTATCTGCCTAAAAGCAGGACATAATTTCATGCCGTGTCTTCTCAGTATGTGCGTGAGGAGAATATTCTTATCCCTGGAGAGTGAGAGCCAACTCAGAGATGAATTTGCATAAACAGATCTTACTAAAATAGAGATTAAGTAACCTTGGCCTTCCCTTAGTCCCTCCATATAGTTCCTGGTCCCTTCCCCATGACTTAGTGTCCTTTGGCACCCAAACCCCCCTTCCTTTGATGAAATGGTGCGCAAGGCCTCAGTCTATTGCTCCATTGAGTTTCACTTCTTTCCTGTGAACTTGTGTACAAATAAAATACCTATAAAATTGTAGACTTTCTTTCTTCTTTTAATTCGTCCTTTGTTAGTTCAATTTATGCAGGCCCCTATTTTCAAAACCTAAGAGGGTAAAGAAAACTTTTTTTGTTTATAGAGGGCAAAAATTAGGTCTAATCCATATTTCTGTTTTTAAGTATACTTTTATTGATTTCAGAGAGGAAGGAGAAGGGAGAGAGAGAGAGAGAGAGAGAGAGAGAGAGAGAGAGAGAGAGAGAGACATCAATGATGAGAGAGAATCATTGATCAGCTGCCTCCTTCACACCCCACACTGGAGATGGAGCTGCAACCCGGGCATGTGCCCTGACCAGGAATCGAACCCTTACTTCTTGGTTCATTGGTCAATGCTCAGCTACAAAGGCCACTCCAGCTGGGCTAATTCATAATTGTTGATGCTTGTTGTTCAAAAGTTAATAAATATGTATGTTTTATTAATATCAATTATAAAAATTATAACTGTTACTTGATAAAGTTTATGTAGATGGTAATAACTCCATAAGAACATTTTATTTTCTGGATTTTTAGCTTTAATTTTTATTTTGTTAGAGTGAGCTCACACTAGAAAAGGCTACAGATGCTTTCAGTAAATACATAACAAAAATAAAGCCACTTAAAAATGTGCAAATGCTACTGTGTAATATGCTCCATATTATTTGCGGTTCAGAAATTACTAGGTAGCTTTACATTTTTGACAGTTAGTCAACCTCTTCTTCTGACCATACCACCTTTGAGGGATAAGAGACCTCTGCACATTAAGTAGTCCTTGAAATGAATATGCCTGGGATGGTTTCTATGGATACTTAAAAATAGATAATGGCTTATTTATGCCCTTCCCTCCCTACCCATTGTCACTGACTAAGGGATTTGTAATCACTGAGCACAGTGTAAATAGAGCAGATCAGCAATTTGATATCACTCAGGGACGAGGATAAATAGCTATTAATCTAATTACTGACACCTATTACAATACAAAATGTGATAAGACATCTCTGTCTCTTGACAGGATGTACCTTTAAATCATTTTCCCTCCCACCACTCATAGGCAGATTGTGAGCAGTGAAGATATAGGGGCAAAATGATAAAAAACAACTCATATCTCATTCTAATTCCCCTTAACAGTAAAAAAATGTGCAAAATTTCACATTCAACAGCATTTCCAATTTGCAGTCCACTTGGTAGCTGTACATTTGGCAGCTGCAAACAAGATGGGAGCTATAAGCTGACACTTTCAGTGAAATTAAAAGAAATACAAGATTTCACACATAAATTCTGTCTATTACTACTTCACAATTATCTGGCTGCTTTCTTTGGTTTCAGCAACAGAATATTCTGCCATTTTCTTTCCATAGGATCCTCACCCTTGAGGTAACAGTAATGTACAGAGAACTATCTTATTTCTAGCAAAATAAATGATGCTATTGAAATACTTTCAGGACATGCAGCTGAAAGTTTCAGAACTCTTGGAAGGTTATATATAAGTGAGCACATTCCTGATATGGCTACATATCTCTAGCTCTGCACAGCAGAAAAGATGAATTTATTACCAGGACCTTAGTAGCTTAAAACAACAAAGTGTATCATCTTGCAATTCTCTATGTTGGAGCCCAACACGAGTCTCACTGGGCAAAAAGCAAGGTGTCAGCAGAGTTTTCTTCTTGTCCAGAGGATGAGAGAATGGCCTCTCATGCTACCCTGCAATTTAAAAAAATGGCTACTGCAAATTGATTTCCAGCTTCTACCTAGACACTGCTTCTACTCCTTCACTTTTGGCCTCCTTCTCCATCTTCAAAGCCAGCAGGAGGGGGTCAAGTCTTCCTCCCATTGCATCACTGCCTTTGTCTTCTATACTTAGACTCATCCTTCCTCTTCTAAAGATCCTTGTGATTGTAGTTGCCACACCCCAACAAATTAGAAGAATCTCTTTATTTGTTTATATATTTATATTTTTTAGGATTTCATAGAGGAAGGGAGAGGGAGAGAGATAGAAATGTCAGTGATGAAAGAATCATTGATCAGCTGCTTCCTGCATGCCCCCTACTGGGGATTGAGCCCGCAATCTGCAATCTGGGCATGTGCTCTTGACCACAGTTGAACCCGGGTCCCTTCAGTCCACAGTCTGACACTCTGTCCACTGAGCCAAACCAGCTAGGGCAGTGGTTCTCAACCTGTGGGTCGCGACCCCTTTGGCAGTCGAACAACCCTTTCACAGGGGTCGCCTAAGACCATCCTGCATATCAGATATTTACATTATGATTCATAACAGTAGCAACATTACAATTATGAAGTAGCAACGAAAATAATTTTATGGTTGGGTCACAACATGAGGAACTGTATTTAAAGGGCCAGAAGGTTGAGAACCACTGAGCTAGGGCAATAGTATCTTTATTTTAACATGACTACAATTTCTACAGAAAACAGAACAAATAGGACATGTACACACACACACACACACACACATTTTGATCTATTGGTCTATCGATAGACATATTGGAAGAATGGGTAGATAGGTAGGTAGGTGGATGGATGGATGGATGGATGGATGGATGGATGGATGGATAGATTTTAAGGAATTGACTCACACAGCTGTGGGAATTGGAGGTCTGAAATCTGCAGTGAAAACTGGCAGAATGAAGACCCAGGAAAGAGCTGGTGTTGCAGTTTGAACAGTCTGGAGACTGAATCCCCCTTTTCTCAGTAACCTCAGTCTTTTTCTTTTAAAACTTCCATCTGATTAGACAATAACCACCCACATTATGGGGGAGTAATCTGCAGTATGCAATGTCTGCTGAATTAAATGGCAATCACATCTAAAAAATAGCACCACAGCATATCCAGGCTGCTTTTTTTTTGGCCCAACATTTGGATACGGTGAACTAGCAAAATGGACACACAAAAATTAACCAGCCACAGAAACTTAGTCTAAGCAACTTTCTCAACCTAAATGAGAAAAGTGGTTGTGACAATAAAGATGAAGATGTACCCAGGAAAGTGACACTGGCAAAAACTTCCCATTAGGAACTGAGAGATATGTCATGACATTAAAACTGCAGAGGATAAGATATCAGAAGCTCATCCAAACTTAGGAGTTATAATTCATCAAGGCATAGAGGGATGCTCACTGTGCATCATAAATCATACAGTGAGGAAAAGAGAGCATTGTTCAAACTTGATAAGTTATTTTTTTCTAAACTGGGAGAAATAACACTATAATTCTCAGTGTTTCTAATGCTTAACATTATAGTGACCTACATATCTGCTCATTGTACCATGGTTTTTAAATTATTGGTATCTCTCTATACACATTTGACCAGCAATTAATGGGTTTTTAATGTTTTAAAACAACAACAAAATTAAGATTATTCTTTACTTATAATTTTGTAGCTAGGTATTGCTTTTTTGTTCACACATTCTCATAGAAAAGTTTAATTGTATGCAATACTAGATATTTCTGACACACAGCACCCTGAACATAGTTTTTAGAACTGAATGAAAAAAATTAAAGCAGATTTCAGATACATGACAAAATCTAGAATTTTGAATAAGGGAATGCTATATTTTATAAATGAATCATAGTTTATGAAGAGTGAGTTCACACCAACATTCTGATCAACATCTTTTTAAATCTCAGCCAGGTAAATTCTTATAAATGAATTAGATCTCTTTTGATATGCTAATTGATTTCTCATAATGACTTGGAATTTTAAAAATAAAAGGCCTGCAATAAGTTAAGATTTTTTTGGCCTTGGGAGTAGCATTTATGTAGCCTGTCTCAAAAATCTGCAGTTAGACAAAAAATTCTAATTACTTTATCAATTAAAAATTGTCATTATATAATCAGAATGAAAACAACAGAATTTTTTTTTCAATAATATAGGATATCTGAACAGCCAACACAAATGTAGGACCATTTCTTGAAATAACAGCAGTAGCATGAATTTAATAAAAAAATATAACCAGTTAAATAATAACTTTACTAAATTTTTTAATCAAGTTGTTTGAATTCAACAATCCATCAAAATTTAGATTGAGAATCATATTTTCAGTAAGCCACTTATTCTGTGCTTGTTTTCATCAGTTTTGTCATAAAATATTTTCTAAATGCATCCAAATTATTTTTGCATATGTTAGTACTTATAAATATGACTAAATGTGAATTTGCATGGACATAGCTATGTCGACTTATGTTTTATATGCCATCTTGGAAATGCAAACTCCCAGTCTGTACTGGATATCCATTTCCAATTATCTTGATACAAGAAATATTCTAAATTAACATGAAATCACTTGTTAATAATAACCATCAATATTTTTCATTCCTTTTTGTTTTCCATTTTCTCAACTTTAAGGACTTTTTCAAAACAAGGTACTTAAAGTTCTTGGGACTGAAGAAAAGTGTGTTGGTATAAAATATATTTTCTTTAAACATCAAAATCCTTTGATGTATGCAAGCTGATATTTTCTATGCATCATTTGGAAAGTTCAAGTTTTGATTCCGATACACATAAAAGTACTAAGTAAAGACTTTGACATTCTCGTGTTTATTTTGGTCCAACATAAAAGATGACTATATGTGGGTGTTTATGTGCACATAATATGTTTTATATCTATGCACACATTATAGATAGATATATATGTGTGTATATATATATACACATATTTATCCTATATAATAAAGAGCTAATATGTTAATTAGGCTGAACAGCAGAACAACCATCCGGAGGACCTTCAGGATGAAGCTGGGGCTGTGAGGGCCGAGCCCCTTGCATGAATTTCGTGCATCAGGCCTCTAGTATATATATAATAGAGACATATGCTAATTAACTGGGACACCGTAATGGGTCGATCCGACAGGAGGCGGTTGCGCAAGCAGGGTCCGGGGTGGGGGTGGCAGGGGGCCTCCCGCGCCCTGCACTGGGGTAGGGCCTGATCAGCAGTGGCCGTGGCGGCTGCTTCAAGGGCCGGAGAGGGCGGCAGGGCCGGAGAGGGCGGCAGGGCTGCGGGGCCCGGGGAGTGAGGCAGGGTCGGACTGGGGACTCGAGGGTGGGCGGCGCCGCACGATTTCGAATTGCGTGGTGGGTTCCTAGTATATCATAAAAAATACAAGGAACAAAATTACATTTGTTGAAATCTTATTTGTAATTGGTTGTCAGAATTTGCAACAACTAGGCATATCTAGTGTCCGGATTTCTCTTTGCTATAGAGGTCTGTTATTTCTTTGGCCTACCCAGTAGAAATGTAGAAATTTGCAATGGCTTAGCTGATCCACACATGAATAGTATATTACTGCAATTATATTTCACACTATGTTAGCAACATTATACTGGCTTTGGAGCCTGGTTTCCCCAGTGTCTTCTCTACCAAAGTTCTTAAAAACACAAGCAGGTGTCCACTTGTAGCTTTGTGGGGCATGGGCATTTAGGTGATGTGGTAGGTTTTATTTAAATTATATTTGCAGGCTACTATCTAAATGTTTGAAACCAAAATAAACCCACAATGTTCTTACCCAATGATTCCCGAGCCATTGGCCAACAAGTTACATGTTATTCTAGCAATACTGCTAGGATCTGTGAATGTTAGCTTTTCATGGACAATATATAGCAGTAACGCAAAGCAAATATTTGACTTGACTTTAGAGGACTTTGTAAGGCTATTAAATTTCCATTGAAATATGACTTATGGCCTTCATATTTGTAACCTTGCAAAAGATCTAAAAAATAGACATCATTTTAGTTGAACAAACTACACCAATTATCTGCTTGTCCACAGTTGACAAATCATTTTATTTTCTTGGTTCAATGTGATAGTCAGTAAAAAAATAAAAATGTCTGTTACTATAATTAAAGTGTATTGCTGTGTATCATTCAATGACAATCCAGAGCAAATTTCAATTACTCTAAGGACAGATTCTTTTTGGCAATAGACTCAACAGAAAGTGTAAAAAAGATTTAAGAAATGTCTTAAGTGCTGAGCTCAGAACTTAGCACCAAATGCCATCAATCTATATCCTCTGAGACGAAAAGGCTTACAAGAGTTATATCAAACTTACATAACTTACTCTGGTTCTTAAACCAATACTGAGAAGAAACAAATCTTATTTTTTTGAAATTATCAAGTGATACTGGAAAGTATAAATCCTGTGTTTTTTTTTGTGTGTGAAATTATTAGTAGTATCAATTATTTCAAATTTTGACAGTGCTTCTATTAACCACCTGCATAATTAATTAAGTTATAAATACTGGGAAGCAGAACTTTTATTTCTTTTTTTAAATGTATCTTCTTCCCACAGAAAATTTGAAAAAATCATAATTTAATGTATAAAACACTTGCAAAGTTAATCTTCAACTTTACCTTGCGCTCAGGCTAACATCTTAATATTATGTCCATTATCATTCTTAATGTTAATTTTATAACTTATCACTAGTTATCTGACAAAAATCTCAATCACAGGTAGTTTTAATTTCTGGCTGAGAAAATGAAAAGTAGTTCCAAAATTTAAATAATCACATCATAATATATATCTCCTGGGGGAAAAATGCTTATGGAAATATAATGATGATTTAAATGATTATTTTAAAATAATGTTTAAAACACAAATATCACAGTTTTGAACATAAAATTGTTTTCTTGTTTAGTTTGACAGTACTGTAAAATTTTAATGAAAAGTTGCCTTTCAATTCTTAGCTTATTTCTTTATCTACTTATTGAAGATTTAATACTTAAGTTAGTACAGTCTGTAATATATGCATGCTATTATAAATAATACATGATACTCACGTTTAAATGACATTTCACAGGTTATGTCAAAAGGTGATCACTGAAATATAAACATATTAACATTATGAAAGTGCCTCTCAAGTATAATGATGTTAAATACATTTAGAGCATTGCAAAAGGTAAAAGAATAACTCTGTAATTGACTTGAATGTGTTAAAATCATAACAATGTCTTTTACAATTTTTATTGAATTTATGTAGGTTTAAGGTGCACAGGTCTATAATACATCATTCGCATACTGTATTGTGTGCCTACCACCCCAAGTCAAGTCTCCTTCCTTAAAAAAAAATAATATCTTAAGATAATTACTGGTGGAAACAAGTAATTAAATAAATAAATTCCTTTCAAAAGTTAATTGGATATTTTTTCCTCATTTTTAGGACAATGTTAAATTTTTTGTAGGGCTCAAAGAATTTTATCAGTTTTTATTCATTTTATGATCATACATGAAGAAAGCTTTTTATTAGAGAGGTAATTATTTGATATTCTTGATGATGGGCTATATTATGAATTTATAGAATATAAGTGCAATGTATATTATAAATTAAAAGCCTTCAATCCAATTTATTAGCATAGATTACTGGGTAAATTTATAATTTGACCACTGACAGAATATGAATTATGTTTAATGATAAAACAAATGTTAGGATTTTTTAAATTAAGTAAATATTTGTATATGCTGAAAAAAGATAATGAAGGTGGAGTTTATATTCTAAGAGCAAGCCAACCAGCCAGCCGGCGAGGCTCAGTGGTTGAGCTTGGACCTATGAAACAGGAGATCATGGTTGGATTCCTGGTCAGGGCACATGGCCAGATTGTGGGCTCAGTCCCCAGTAGGGGGCATGCAGGAGGCAGCCCATCAATGATTCTCTCATTGATGTTTCTATTCCTCTCTCCCTTCCTCTCTGAAATCAAGAAAAATAAATTTAAAAAAAAGAGCAAGTCAACAAAATATGAACCAGAGTGAAGTGTATATAAATGTAACACAAGTAAAGAGCAGAGACTAGAAAAAGGCAACCCAAACATTTTAAATTTGTAACAAATATTGTGTCAACCTTTCCTTTAAAATGTAGCTCTGCAGTACCTTTGATATGAAGAAAGTTAACATGAGGATGTTCAAAGTAAAAATGTAGTCTGCTAAGTACAGGTTGCAGTGGAGATAAAGATGGCTATTTTTAAACATAAGCATTTTCGATACATATTATCAGCACTAATTCTACTAACTGCAATCACATCTTATTTTAAGTTGAGACACACTGGCAATTTTTGCCTTTCTTCTGGTGAAAGAACAATCGCATCGGAGAGCCATGTCATTCTCCCAGGGACGAGTTTACTGCGACATTTGGGAGAGCACTTTGCTGGGACTGGAATAGCAATGTTGATTTTTACATTTTAAACGACGCTTCAAAACACACACAGTGAGAGCAGTTTCACACAGGGATGCATTTTCCCACCCATTTCAATTTGAATGTGAGTTAAATTCTAAATTACAGTAATTGTGAACTGTTTTCATGTTACTATGAAGTTTCAAATTGTGGGCTAGGTCTTATTCTGGAAGCAGAATGTTATCAATAGAAAATGATTTTCAAAACTGCTCCTACTGATTTTTTTTTTTACTTGAGGTATTTTCTTTGTATGCAGGGCAAATTCCAATGATTACACGCTAAATCAGAGTATTAAAATGAACACCATTGTCATGATCCAATACATTGAGGTAGAGAGGAACTTGTTGGTTTAACCTTTTCAAGCTGTTCAATCTAGTTTTAGAATGGAAACTTGTGTGGATCCGTGCTTAAGGACAGTTTGAAGGAAACAAAAGAGATGACTCTTCTAATACTTTTTATTTCTGATTATTATTCATCTGTATTTCCACCCTACAGTTCGTTCTTAAAACTGCCATTTCACAAAACTAAAATGACAATATTGTAAAAGCACAGATTACACCAGAGTTAAACAGGTAAAGAAAATATTATTGGAGGCTCTTGAAACAGACAAGAGAGAACAATCACTCAGTCTGAACCCAATTTCTTAAACACCTGGGGGATCAGAAGAGGTTTTGATTGGAATCTTAGGCGTTTCTGTTTGCTAATTGGCCTTACCCAGAGGAATAGTTAACTTTTCTTTTATCTTCATGCCAGGAGGTAGCTTTATGCTCTGAGCATCATGTACAACAAAATTAGGCTCCTGTTCTCCCACAATGACAGCGATCTCAAAGGATGGTTCCTGGGTCCTAGTGAAAGACAGTCCTAAGTTCTAAAACTGCTAGACTTTTTAAAAAGAATCAAGTGAATTTACATCTCAAAGAGGCCAAGAAAGAATTTGTAATAACAAGTTTACTAAAGTAAGTGCTCTAAGAAAGGCGGGTAGGGGGTGACAGATTCTAGGGTTAGAGTACACTGTGTGGGTTCTATAAGGGCCAGGATAGGAGGGAGGCCATGGGCTTTGAGGAAGAAGTCTGAAGTTTAGTCAATTTTGGGGAAAGATGAAGGCAATGTTGGTCAGTATTTTTTAAAATTTATTTTTAGGGCTATTTTGAAAAAAATGTTTATTGTTGAAAGTATTACATATGTCGCCCTCCCTCCCCATTGACTTCCTCTATCCCACCCCTGCCTCCTACCCCAGGTGTTCACCACTCTGTTGTCTGTGTCCATGGGTTATATATGTATGCATACAAGTTCTTTGGTTGATCTTGTCCCTTCCACTCAAGACTGTGTTTTTGTTTTGTTTTGTTTCAAGAACAGATTTAGGTTCACAACAATATTGAGGGGAAGATTGAGATTTCCCATGTACCTTGGCCATCCCACATGCATGTCACCATCTCCATCAGATGGTACATTTTTGCTATGCTCAACCAACCTACATCGACACGTCAAAATCGCCCAAAGACCATAGCTTACATTTGGGTTCACTGTTGATGTTTACATTCTGTGAATTTGGACAGATGTATGATGACATACATTCCTCATTACGCTATCATACAGAGTAGTTTCACTGCCATAAAAATTCTCTGTGCTTCTCCCATTCATCCCTCCCCCTATCCCAACCCCTGGCAACCAGTGAGCCTTTTACCATTTTCATAATTTTGCCTTTTCCAGAATTTCATAATCTAGTGTGTAGCATGTTCTGACACAGTGCAAGGTCCAGATGGAGGGGCAGGGAGAGGATGCTGGGAGGCACTGAGCCTCAGGGTGGCCCAGAGGACAGCTACCCTGGACCAAGGATGCAGACACACACCACGTAGAGTCACAAAGGCCAGAAGGCTTCTTCTCCTTATTGAAACTTCTCATTGAAAACGATGTTAGTCGCGAGACACAGGAGTGACATCAAAGTACTAAAAGAAAAAAACAAAACCTGCCAACCTGAGTTCTACCTCCAGTAGGAATATCTTTTTTCTTTTTATTAAATTTATCTTTATTGTTGAAAGTATTACATATGTCCCCCCTTTTTTATTGTTTTCTTTCCCCATTGACCCCCTCCACCCCACACCCGCCCCTCCCAAGTCTTCATCACACTATTATCTGTATCCAGGGGATATGCATACGTGCATATAAATGCCCCTGTTAAATTCTCTCCCCCACCCCCTACCCCCACCTTCCCACTGAAGTTCTTCAGTCTGTTCCATGGTTCTATGTCTATGAGTAGTAATATTTTTCAAAAATAAAGGGAAAAATAAGGACTTTGTTTTAGACATCCAAAAGCTGAAAGACCTAACAACCAACTGATCTTTAATAGAAAAAAAAATGAAACCCCTCAAGCAGAGGGAAAATGATACCAACTTGGATGAAAAACACTGAAAAGGGTAACTGTTTTAGTTATATAGTTCTGTAAAATATAATAGACTGTTTAAAGCAAAAGTAAAAGCAATACGTTGTGGGAATTTTAATACATAGAGAAATACATTCTCTTACAACGTAAGCACCAAGGCCAGGAAAGGACAGATGACAGCATATTTTTGGAAAATTCTTATAATTTATGTGACACAGTCTATCACTCCAAGGTAGATTATGATAAATTAAAGTGCTATAATGTAACCCAGATACAATCCCTAAAATAACAGAGTTATAGACAAGAGACAGCAAAGGAGATAAAATGAAATCACAACGAATAGTAACCTTATTTAAAAGAAGGTAGAGAAAGAGAAATAAAGAGAATATTGAAGACCAGAAACAAATAGAATACAGATTTCAAAATTATAGATTTAAACCCAGAACATATCAAAATTGCACAAAAATATAAATGATCAAAACACTCCAATTAAAAGGCAAAGATGGTGCCCAGTTGGCATGACTCAGTGGTTGAGCATCGACCAATGAACAAGGAGGGCACAGTTCAGTTCCTGGTCAGGGCATATGCCTGGGTTGTGGGCTCGATCCCCAGTGTGGGGCGTGCAGGACGCAGCCGATCAATGATTCTCTCTCATCATTGATGTTTCTATCTCTCTCTCCCTCTCCCTTCCTCTCTGAAATCAATAAAAATATTTCTTCAAAAGGCAGAGATGATAATGATAGTTTCATTAGTACATTAATTTGACCTTAATTTCAACTAGGAAAAGTGATAATTTCTGTGCAGAAGATCACTTCCGGTAGTCAGTACCTGGGCTTTGGAGCGTCAGCAGCTGCATATCGGGTTATTTTCCAATGACAGCCGCAGTTTGCCAAGAGAATTTCAATGGCCGGGGTGCATGGATAAAGTCAGGGCAAAAGTTAAGGGGACCCCATGGGAACTAATCAAATGAGCTAAGGAAACGCCAAAGCACTTGGGATGGTGACTGCTACACAGAAGAAAGTAAAATAGTTGTTGAAGAAAATGCATTTCTTCTCAAGGTGTCAGGTTAATAAGGTAACAGAAAATGCGCGTGTAATTGTTGGGTGTTTTCCTCATAATGAACTCAGTAATGCCTGGTGTGAAGACTTCCTTTATTTTACAACCTATAGACCTCTGTGAGATGTAGTTATTTCTATTTGATGAGGTAATCACAGAGACAAGACAAACCACTGCTGGAATGGCTTTAAACTCGAATTTTCACTCAAAACTTTTATGATAGTGTTTACATCCCAGTTATTTATGAGCTTCCAGAAAGTTCTAGGAACCTTTACTTGGGACGATCCCCATGGAACTGAGATAAATGATAGGACTTCTGAGCCACATGTGGCTTCTTTCAGTTGATTCTGAGTTGTGAGGCTGACTTCCTGGGAGTAATGCATCAATTTTTGCTAGGAAATCCTTAAAGAAGTAAATCTTTTTTTTTTTTTTGGCAGCAAAGGTTCAAAAGCCATCAATAAAGTCTAGTGCTTTGGCAGATGCTGTTAAATGGTGAGCTAATTGACAAGGATTTGTACCAGAGCTTTACCTGAGCCACTGTGGGATTTGGCAATCAGAAAAGAATTCAGCGTTAAAGAACAGAACAATCTTTGGGCCAAACTCGAACTGTTGAAATGGTGCTGCCCACATCCTTGACATTGCTCCCGGATCCTTTGTATCTAAGGGCCTTTGTTCTCACTATCTTCTCTGCCTGAAACTTCCCTAAAATCTTCAACTTATTGGCTTATTCTCTTAGTTAATTTATGAGCCTCCTCCAATTATCCTCTTAGAAAAAAAACTTACGTGAACACCTATTCATTGAATACAGGAAGAAGGAGGTCCTTCCATTGGCAACATGACACTGCTTTTTGATTTTTTGTTTTTTAAATTTTTCTTTCTGATATTGAGTCTAAAAAAATGGATTTTATTTTAAATAATTTTAACAGTTACGTATATGCAGTCCTGGAGCTGAAATTTCGCTAATGTGTTTTAACTTCCTTTACTCAGAACAAAGTGGCATTTCTTTTATTATTCTTTGGAACCACATAAAATCACCGAACACAACTATTAAATGTAATAGCTGCACACATTAGCAATTCAAGGTTGAAGTAACTAGAATGAAACAGCAGATTCTGAAGGAACAAGACTGTCACTTAGTGTCAATGTTACAATTCCATTTATCAGCTCCATTAACTTAATGGTTAAAAGGAAAGAAATGCCTCCATACTTTCCTCTCCCTGGTGCGTATCCACTCTCAGACACATCTAAACTAATGCTAATAGAGAGTAAAAGGATGCTTTCAGCATTCTTTTATGTGGCTTTTATTGTTTTCCATAAAATTCCGTCAGGGGGATCAAACTAATGATTTTACACATCTGGTCCAGCCTTCTGAACTCCAATTTTTACTTTTCTGATTTTCATTCATCCCATCTTTTTCACTCGGAGTACTTTTGTTTTTTGTTTTTATTGATTTCAGAGAGGAAGGGAGAGGGAAAGAGAGATAGAAGAAACATCAATGATGAGAATCATGGATCGGCTGCCTCCTGCACGCCCCCTACCGGGGATTGAGCTCACAGCTCTGGGCATGTGCCCTGACTAGGAACGGAACCCTGACCTCCTGGTTCATAGGCTGACACTCAACCGCTGAGCCACGCCGGCTGGGCAACTTAGAGTGCTTTTATCATGTGAATGTTGAAAAAAGTCAGAAACCCCTTCAAATAAAAATAGGTGCTTCATGCCAGCCTAATTTATATTGCAGACAGCTGCACAATAGACTTTCAGCTATTAATGCTGAAAAGCCCAATTGGTGAGGTGTAGTAAAATTTTACTGCTTGTCTCAGTAAAACAGAGAGCCATTCCTATCCCTGCTTTGCAGTTGAAAAGTTCAACCTTTATCTGTTTAGCCAGCTTTAATTCAAGAATAGGTCTCTTTCCACAGACACAGAAATGCTGAGGCCCCCAGCCCCTTACAGCCAGGCCCGGCGCAGCCTCATTTACCTGCTGATGCCGGGGAATTCGCTCCCTCCTCTCGGGAAGTTCACCTTGTCCTACTTATAAAGGAGATTACCTGCTGAATGTGTCAATAGCTCTTCGTTCTGTGGCTCTACCAATAATTGTGCGTGCATTCGTTGACAAATACTAATTATGCCATGTTATTACTCAGGCGCTTTTAAATTTGCATGCGATCTCTGGAGAATTCTGAGTGATAGCCAGAATATTTAAATAAAATCTATAAATTAATGTTGACATGAAGTGTATTGCCAGGAATCAATATGTCATAGATGTAGATGTCTGATTAGAAAGGTAATTATCTCAATTTTTTTCATGTTCGGTTTTTACATAGACCAGTATATTTGGAAATATTTAACTAAAGCTATAACCTCAGTGTTTTTAGCCTGAGAGGCACTTGTATAAGATTTGCTAAGGATATGAAATGATAGTTAAAGAAAGTCAGTCATATCTGTGATGGCTGTCTTTTTCTAGAATGAAATTTTTAATTTTTTTTTCTTGACCCGAAAAGCCATTTTTATGCCTTTGTCCCACTGCTTCCAAATTGTGTTGCTTGGGTTCAGTTGCATAACACATTTTTTGGTGACAATTATTTTAACTGTTCCCAGAGGATACGATAATTGCTTATTGTGAGAAATCGCATGAGATAAAATATAATTGTCTTTTGCTAAAAACCATGCAATATCATAACTAAAATATGAAACCTCAATACCAAAATGCCTGCAAAAGTAAATATGTACTTTTATACATGTATGATTTATATTAGTTAAAAAATAACAAAATCACATGGTACATTTGGACAACTGACACTCTTCTCACTCCTACAAAATGGAGCTGGTGGAAACAAGTAAGAAAATGTCTATGTCTTTTTTTTTTTTTTAGTAAATAAAATATTTACTTATAAATATTGCAGATACTACTGGTCTAGTAAACAAGTTTGCAAATGTGTTTAAGGGAGGAACCAAGATATGGTGGGTTTGGGGATGGAATGCTATGGACAAAGGAAGTTCTTTTTCCTTATGATAAAATTTCTGAATTTGTATCAGGTGTAAGATTGAAACCAAAATGTGAGTCTTTGTTCTCTCTCGAAATCAAAAATGAAGTTATGGACAAAAATGGTTAGTGGAACCCAAGTGTATTGGGAGAAGCCATGCGTGGAAAAGGTGCACTGGGGTTCCAGGAGCAGGCAGTGGCCAGAGCTCCCTTCCATGTCACAGCGGGTTTTAAAGTCTGAGTCCATGTGTAGAGCCCACATGGCCATACACCACGTGGGCACAGGGAGCGGGTCTCCTGCCATCAATCCAGGAATCTAATGGGCTGAAGAGAGAGGGAGTGGAAGCTGGTGATTTTTAATCAAGGGGGCGGATAGAGCCTTGCTAGCTCCTCATTGGTCTTTTCAAAGAATTTTGTCTTTTAACATTCTTGGGGTTGGTTATACCCCTTATTGCCTTGTGATTGGTTATCTGCAAGTTGCTTGTCTTAGCAGCAGTTTGTACAATTTTAAGTTTGTCTGGAGGGCATGCCCTTTTTTCCACGCCCAGTTGGATTGTCTTAGCAATTCCGCCCAGCTGGGTTCCCCAATTTTACTTCCTTCACCCCCGCCCCCATGGTCCTGACTCCCCAGCTTCCCTCTGTCTCCTCAAGTTAAACTTTGAGGAACACTGGGTCAGGGCTGTCCATTTCCACACATGAAGAGCCTGCATTTAATTTGAAATGCACTGCACCTCCATGATTCTGCCCTTTATATGTACTTATCCTCCGCATGCCAAGCTGGCGTGAAAGATGTCTTCATTTCTACATCTCACTCAAATTCACTTTTCCAGATTGAGATAGAAACGGGGAAGTGTGTCTGGTTTCCATTTTTAGCTTCTTGGACCAGGTGCTTTAGAAACTTGCCAAGTGAAATTTTAATCACCCGGAAAGTGTGAAGTTACGGCACTCACCTGACAGTTATTTGAGATTTTTGCTTGCATATTGATCATACATTCTTTTATGTAGATCCATGACTATTCAAATATAGTATCCAATTGTTGATGAAATTTTCTTCTCTAATAATTTTGGAATTCGTAAAAATGTTTAGGTTTGTATTGATCTTCTCTGTCTTTGTGATTTACAGAAATGGCATATAACAGTTTATTGTGCAGCATAGAATTTATTGTACCAAAATTGGAAAGAAAACTCAATATCTCACAAACTCAAAGATTTAATTAGATATTTCAGAGGCAAACATAAGATAAGGCTAGATATTATTACTATGTAGTAACAAAAATAGTTTAGAAAATATTTAAGAAGAAAATTATAATTCTTTTAAACACTTTGTAATAAATGTCATATGTCCCAAAGTTATTTATATTAAGTAAAAATATAATTACTAGAAGGAAATGTATTTATGTGTTTATATGTTAATTCTATATATTTCCCTGGGCACTATGATTAGGATAAGTTAAATTTTTTTATTTTTAAATTATACCAATATTGGTGCCATAAATATGTATACATTTTAATATAAAATATGTTTTTAGAAGTATTGGGAAATCAGATGATATATTCTATAACAGTCTCACAGGAAGAAAATAAAAGTATATTTTAAATTATATAAAATATATAAATCCTGCCAATAGACAGGCTATGAAAATGTATTTAAGTTATGTGCATATGTGTGTTTGTGTTCTTGTATGTGTGTGTGCATGTGTGTATGTACCCACACACAAATATATAAGGCAAATTCTCAATATATATTTAGTTCTTAACTTGCTCTTTTTTCTCATTTTCCTCTGTATACTTTTTAATCAGCTTCAATTTATTTATTTTATTCTAACCCTCTCGTTTCTGCATGTCCTCATATTATTAATTTTATGTTTGTACAGTAAAACTAATATCTTAAGCATATATGTATGCATGCATGTGTGTGTGTGCTAGAGATAAAGAGATCAAAACAATACTACAAAGTGATTTTACTGAAAATAAAACATAGTTATTTAGCAAAGTAAATTCTGTAATTATAACTCTAAGATAAACCACCAGTACATCAGGAAAATTAAAAAGAAATTATTTCTATTGCAATTATCCTGAAATCTCTAAATATAAAAATCAGGTTTAAATAAAAATTCACTTTTTTAGGTTATGATAATTGTGACTTGACTATACTGGAAAAGATATAACTGTATTAATTGCATAAAAACAGGGCACTTCTAAATTTGCTTCCCTCATTAATTTAAATTTGCATTAAGCAATTTATATGTATGCCATTTTCACCCTTGCTATTTCCATGCTTTAATTAGCTTAATTTAACTGGAATCTCTAGATAGGTCATAGCTCTCAAGTTTAATAAAATAGAGTAAAATGTGTTTAATAGAAATTCATAAATTATCAATGTTCTTTGGAGTGATACCTGCATAATTTATTTCTTGTCAATACCTGGCACATTTTGTAATGTTCAGGTAAATAGAGCTTATAATGTTATATATACTATCCTTCTTAGCAAAATAAAGGAGTTTCTTCAGGAAAAAGAACTTGAGAATGCAGGGATATGGCTCATATATGACACATTGTGTTTTACTCAAACAGCACTGAACTAGTGTGGCCTTCTTGACCACACTCATTAAAATAACCCCTTCTTATGGCCAGTTCTCCCTTCTGCCTTCCCTGCATTATTTTTTTAAATATATTTTTATTGATTTCAGAGAGGAAGGAAGAGGGAGAGTGGCATAGAAACATCAATGCTGAGAGAAAAATCATTGATTGGCTGCCTCCTGCATGCCCCCTACTGGGGATCCAGCCTACAACCCAGATATGTGCTCTGACCAGGAATCTAACCATGACCTCCTGGTTCTTAGGTCAACTCTCAACCACTGAGCCACACCAGCCAGGCTGTTCCGTTTATTCTTAAACCACTACTTTACTTGCTAATGAAATCAAAGTCCTGCATCTGCTATTCAAAGGAAGATACATATATACAGATCAAAGAAACAGAAGACATGCACCATCCTGGATTACCTTACTTGCAACTTACTAAAATCTTGCAAATAAAGTTTCAAAAAGCTCAACCCACTTAATGTATAATGATAACAGATTGGCTTACACAAATAGAGAACCAAAAATTAAGCCAGGTCAGAATTGATCTGGCTGAAAATATTATCAAAGCAATCATTTCTTTCCAGCTTTTCTGCCTGCCTTTCAAAATGCTTTCAGCAGTTAGCTGCTAGACACTTCTGTGAGCTCCAACTTTCTGGCCCAGGTCCAGTGGGAAAAGGCTATTTCACTCATGAAACTACAGTGAGGAAAGCGAGGAGATTTATTCCCAGATCCGCTCTACACATCTCCCAAAGTCACCATGGCTGAATAGGGTTACCTCACAGCCCCCGAGGCCATGTATTTAATTGAGACCTTGGCATTGAATCTGAGATTGCAGTGAATGTCACTGAAATAGCTTTGTTTCAAACCAGTGAGAAGTGTTTCCCCACGACTTATGCCCAAGGTACTGTTACCTTGGCAGGTGCTGGAAGGATTAGTATTGACTCTTTCAAAAAGAGAGCAGAAAATGTGAAAGAACTGAAAGGTGATATGTTCTAAAACTACAACTTAAGAACTAAATGTAGCCCAGCTGTGGCTCAGTGGTTGAGCATCAACCTATGAACCAGGAGGTCATGGTTTGATTCCTGGTCAGGGCACATGCCTGGGTTGTGGGCTCAATTCCCAGTAGGGGGCCTGCAGAAGTCTGCCGATCAATGATTCTGTCTCATCATTGATGTTTTCTACCTCTCTCTCCCTCTCCCTTCCTCTCTTTGGAATCAATAAAATAAAAAATAAATTATGGGGATGAACTTCTGATAGAGTTCCTGGAATCCTTGAGTCCCTAGACATTTAAATATCAGTGAAATTCATTAATGAATTTCAAGAACAATATTCCTTAATCTTTTTTTTCTACTCTATGCCTACAGTTACTGAGGCATTCAGCATACATATAAAATCCCTGAGGTAATGAGAAGAAATCAATTAACTGTACACAAAAGGTAGATCGGGACACAAAGTGAATCAATCAAAAATTCATGGTGTTAAGGCATCTTTAATCATGGAAAATAGCTCTTGCCCTCGAGTGATTCATATCATTGTAAGACAAGACAGACAATTTATATTATAATAAATGAATAAATAATAACATTTCAGATACCAAATCGTTCTGTAAAGCCATACATAAATAAAACAGGGAGTGTGATCAACCATGACTAAGTTCTCAGTGGCAGCAGGGTTTGTGGCTTTGCCCTAATAAAACTACTCTCCACCTATCAAGTTGTGATAGATCACCTTGCTTCATACTCATTTGCTGAGCCTTCATCTTTAGCCTTGCAGGTGAGCTTCCCACTATGTTTCCAATAAATTCCTGTCCTTGTTAAAGTTAGGCCAATTATTTTGCAACCATCTTGACCAAAGAGGAAATCTGAAAGTTCTCTTCACCAGGAGTGATTATACTGATTTTTGGAAAGGTTTTGAGAGCTAAGACTGTGTGTTTAAAATTGTATACAACCAAATCAAAATGACTGTAGAATTTGACAGTCACACTAACAACACATGGAAACATCTGATTTTCCATATTTTCATCAACACTGGATACTATCTTTTAAAAACTTTTTGTTCTTAAAAGAGTAGGAAAAAGGATTTCTTGTTACTCTATAGTTTTTATTCTTTTGATATGAGTGAGTTCATCACCACATGTCTTGATATCAGTGAGTTCATCACCACATGTCTGTTACAATTTACTCTTTTGATTCTTTAAATTGTTTAAATTATATCTATACCATATATGCTATTGAATATATTAGCAAGCATGCCTGTGCCTTCTTGATTCTGTTTATGTCCATTACAATTTCGTATTTGTTACTGTGCCATTCCTAACTTTCCCTTGTGTTGTAATTGTTTGTTTTCTCATAGTACCATGTTGTTGTTTTATCTACATTCATCCCCAACAAGGGACAGACTGTCTAACACTTAATAGGTAGGGTGAGGGACTTGACCTTGAATTCCCCTTCCTGTTTCCTGGCACCATTCACAGATTCTATTTTCAAATCTACAGCAGAAGGGAAGGGGGATGTGCGCAGCTCCCAGGCCAATTTCCAGTTCCTGGCAGTTCTGCATCTCCTGGCCCTGCTCTACTTTGATTAAGTGTTTTTCCGAACATTGTTTCCAGGTTTCCTGGTGTCGAGCCAGAGAACAGAGCCAGGGTCGTATCCACCAAGGATTACACTTGTCGGCTCCCAGCTTCTGTTTTCTTTGCCCTCACTTACGGCAATTTACCTGTGGGAGGTACACCCTCCTCACAGTGCACATGGCCATCACCTGTGTTCTCTCAGGCTCTCCCAGTCATTAGCAGGGATTTGAAATCTCAGACTCAGAGAACAGCTCCAGAACAGTGTCGTAGAGAGGGTCTCGCTTCTCAGACTTCTGGGTCTTGAAGTTCATTATCAGGTGGTGGTCAAAACAATGAAACATCTTCTCATTTCTCAGCAAGGCTAGGCGTTGAAGTTCTAGTCTGTACCTGTCCACGTTTCCTCCATCCAGCTCTAACTGTGTCGTCTTAGTGCCAATTCCTACAAGCTACCGGATACTGGGTTATCTGTCAAAGTGACTAGAGAAGGTTGCTAAGGGCTTTAAAAATATTTCATCGCATCTCCATCAGCATTTAATGAGTAGTGTGGGAGGCTCCCTTGGGGCCTGCAAGCCAGCTGTCAGTTTGAACCAGAAATCTCTGATCATAAAATTTCAGAAAGTAATGTCTTTTACTAGAGCTGACAGTAAATACCGATAGAGCTGGTGCTGAGGCTGTTCTGCGAGGCAGAGATTCATTTTAAAATGGATTTCATATGTCAGGATTCCTCTCCAATTACATAAGTCAAGGGATTGTATGTTAATTTCAAGGATTCTTTTTTTTTAAAAGAGCAATATGAATTTCTTAGTAAATAAAGCAAGTTTCTAACAGCATCTCTTAAAAAATAAGTGGGATATATTGGGCCATGCATATAGCCTATGGATAAGCTTTACATTTTTTAAATAAGATATTTTAAATAGAATGTCTTGGATTATTATCTGTGCATTATCTTACATGTTACCCCAAAGTTTTATCAATATAATGGCTCAGTTTCACACTACAATTCCCTGTTTAAGAAACAGAGATGTTCCTTAAATGTTTAAGAAACTCAACAATAAACAGAAGTCATGTACTAGTATTTCATTGGCCTGCAGAATAGATTTTGGAAATTGCCAGGCATGTTGTGCAAATCTGCCTTTCAAAACAAATGAACAGCCAGCACGTTGCATTGTTTTGAAGAGAAAAAAGGAACTTAGCTCTCTTCTGAACTCATTGTGGTTTATGGAGTATAAGGTTGTTGTTTTTTTCCTTCATAAAAAGAGTATCTGTCTTTCTGTGATGTGCAAAGTGTCTGGAAGTGGCAGCAGTGAGAAAATCAAGAATACAACTACGTGTTAGAAAAGACTCATTCCTTTTCTCATTTGCTGGCAAAATGGTAAGCAACTGAGGAGAATGGGCACTTTGTATCAGATAACTGTCTTTCTACTTTTTTTTGTATTTAAAATGTTTATCACTCATTCCTGATTATAACTTTAAAAAAACGGTAGTCGTATATAAAATTAACATGTGGTAGAAACTAATAATAGCACTCATCTTTTTATCATGTTGTATGTGCCAGAAACTGTAGGAGGAACCCTTCATAAATTATCTCATTTTTTCTTCTCAAACACCCTGCAAAGGAAGAGATTGATGGCCCCGGTTTTTATTGGATGTGGTAGCTCAGAGTTAGATAACTCTAACGTGCCAGGATCACGGCATACATGTCAGGCTGTATTCCATAAAGTTAGGTCTCAAGGACCACTGGCTGTTTGAATCTCAAGAATTAAGTGCCTTAAAGTTTTATAGAAATTCGATTCAAAAATATGTGAAATGCTGTTGAAAATAAAAGTTCGATTTGTTACTTTACCCTATTTCAAGCATTATTCACAGAAACTGTTCTAGTTTTTATTTCTTTACTATCTCCCACATTTTTAAAGTTTCCTTTTTTGTGTCTTTGAGTCTCAGATTTGTATGTGTTCAATTTAATCACCTATCTTGTAAAATAAATAAATGGGACATTTCTAGAGTCACTGGAAATTGCAGCATTAGTCTGTATAAAATAATCACTTCTAATTTGGATTAATAATTACATAGGTCAACTCTGTTGATATATAAACCTATACATTTATATCTAAAAAATGAAATAGTTATGGACATCTCTCAGGGTTTGCAGTCAAACAAGGGGCATTTAGAATTGTGATTTAAAATCTGCCAACACATTATTGAATATAAACATCTTATAGTTGCATTTTCACTTTTCTCATTATGTGGTCTACAATAAAGTAATACTTATAGAGAAAAAAGAATTTAACTCAAATTTATAACCTTTAGGCATTGAGTTTGGGGTTCTGGGTTCCAATCATTTTCTCTAGTTTATTCAAATGAGGAACATTACAACTTACTCTTCGTAATTGTAGCTCCTATAAATTAACTCAGAAATCTCAGCATGATGACATAAGAAATTTACTCTGTGAAAAGATGTTTTTATTTCCCTGTCCTTGTTCTTTGACTCTGTGGACTTTAATGTGCCTCTCTTAAAATAAGCAATACTTATAAAAATAGGCATTTAAGTGAGTTTTAAGTGTATTGAGGAATATGGGGCTGCATTAATTAAAAAGGAGATAAATTAACACAATCTTATTAAATGTAGGGCTATAGCCAATATTAGGCCCATTCATAATTTTAAAGACACCTTGTGGTTTTTAAAAGTTAGACCTTTTCCAATTAAAATATTTCTGTTCTATGGACACCAAGTTCTCACATTCCTCAACACCGAGGTTTCTAATTCCTTTCTGTTATTTAAATGTTGGCACATTATACAATTACCACTTCTCAAGCCAATAATCACTTCTCATACCAAATGTCTGAATTTGCGTGTTCCTATGTCACAGGACGCCCTTTGTGTATCCAAATCCAACTCTACTGCTATGTTAAATATGTTCCCCTCCATGGAACTATGTACTTCTGTTCACCTCATTTTTATCTCGTCTCTCAAACATTAAGGTACATTAAGTTAATCTCATTCAGATTAATATTCCTATCATCAATGACTTTGATTATCCATATCTCAAATAAAAAACAGCTCAAATACAGATTCCCGCATCTCAATTACCTATCTTAACATTTTGTTCCTGTTTATTATACTAATTTTTTACTTAAAAAACTTCCGTATAGTATTCTATTATTTGAACATAACACAAGTTATTTATTATATTAAAAATACATATTTTAGGATGCACACATTAGCTTATTGCATTTCTAAAGAGATGTGTTTAATATAAAAAGAGACGATAAAAAGATTTGTATAATCAGCAGTCTTTCTGTATAGTTCCCAAATTAAGAACATTTTTCTTTTTCCTTTTAATTCCTTACTTTGTATATCCAATTTCCTTTATGCTGACAAGTTCACCTGACATTAATGTTGATCCATTTCTTCAAGGATCAGAGAAAAAAGTAGTTTTCATTATCTGTAGCGATCATATACCAGTAGATGCTTTAAAACACTTAAAGAAGACAAAAGCTAAAATCCCTTACAAGTGTCTTTTCTTCTTAAAGCTGAGCATGTAGCCCAGCCGGTGGGCTTAGAGGTTGAGCGTCCTCCTATGAACTGGGTAGTCACAGTTCAATTCCAGGTCAGGACACTTGCCCCAGTTGCGGGTTCGATCCCCAGTGTGGGTGTGCAGGAAGCAACCGATCCATGATTCTCTCTCATCATTGATGTTTCTCTCTTTCCCCCCCTCTCCCTTCCTCTCTGAAATCAATAATAATATATTTATTTTAAAAAGCTGAGCATATTGACAAAGAAATATCATAATTAGAAGATGTTGGTGAGTCTACTCTGGGGTATTGCCACTGTGAGGCTCCTGTTGGTCACAATCCCACGCCAGCGATGAACATGATAAAAGCTGAAATGCTTTGTTTGGAAATCTGATGATGTGCTTCCATTATTGGGGTCACTGTAGAAGAGGGTCCCTGGCTGTCTGCCAGTGTTTTATGGGCACTTCAGTCCCTTTTTATTTGGATCTCTGGGGCCTATTCCTCACAGCCACATGGGTGATAAACGGACATCTTATTTTAGTAACATAGAATACAGAAACACGTATCCGCAGCCCGCCACATTGTTAATTAAATATTGATTTGTTAAATGAACCCCGAGCCTTCAGTATTTTTCTAATTAGAATAATTTTGCCCTGTGCTGGCAGTTACGGTTCCCTTTAAAAAAGAAAAGACACGTAGAAGTAGTTCAGAAGTATGAATTATTAAACATATTATATTTCGAGGGATGGCTAATAGCGTAGACATACTGTAATAAGTTCAGGCAAATTGCTTTTATTGCTTTTAATAAAGAAAAATTTCGTGCTTCTCACCCTGTATGGTGGTCTAGGCTAACGCAGTGTTGAACAGCAGTGTGGCCTTTGGACAATCTATTTACACAGGAGATTTTACTCTGTTCTTAATGAGCAGCTATCTGATTGGATGATTGTATGTCCTGTTACAATTTAAGATCTTTCAATGTCTAAAAACAGAATTGTGTCTGTGGTTTCCCCCCCCCCCCCCCACTTTCAATTGTCACAAATAAGTCTCGATCAATTGTATTGTCCCACGGAAAGCAATATTGCATCTAGATAGTATTCTCCATATAATGAAATCATTTTAACAATATTGAGTGTGGTCAACTAATTAAACATGGAGAAAGTCCATCACATAATAGGAAACATTAAACAGGCAGCAAAGACACAGCTTTGTAAGACTATGTGTGTGTGTGTGCGTGTGTGTGTGTGTGTGTGTGTGTGTGTGCCTGTGCCTGTGTGTGTTAACATTAAGGGCATCCAGGGCATGGAGCTCTCCTTTGGACAGAGTTAAAATGGGTCTTGACCATGAATTGTTCTTTGAAGAATAAGATGAAGCTTAAGAAGCAAATGCTGAAGTTAGAAAAAGACATAAAGTGATGACTCTGCTTTAAAAGGTTTTTCCAGCATTTATCATTTTTAATCCATTTAAGAAGTTTGTGGATTAATCTGTTCTCTCTTCCACCCTCTCCTTTCTTCTCTTTTAAACCTCTCTGCGTGATGTTTTTCTTGTTAATTTTTTAGGTGGCTTGCAAATGTTTTCTTAAATATGGAATAAATACAAATATATTATAAATAATGTGGGATGTAGAATACAAAATGCAACATTTTAAGAAATAGAATACAATTATTATCTTTATTTTTAAAATATTTTTATTGATTTCAGAGAGGAAGGAAGAGGGAGAGAGAGAAACATCAATGATGAGACTCATGGATCGCCTGCCTCTAGCACACCCCCTACTGGGGATCGAGCATGAAACCTGGACACATGGCCTGACCTGGAATCAAACCGTGACCTCCTGGTTCATAGGTCGATGCTCAACCCCTGAGCCACTCCGGCTGGGCAAACCTTCACAACCTTTGTTCTGGATAAAGACATTACTTTAAAAAATCATTCTTTTATTATCCTGGTCAGGGGGAAAAAAAATCTGTCCTTTGCGCAAGAGGAAGATAGTGTCTCATTTTCCAAGGCTCTACAGACATTTTTAAAAAGATAGTTTGAGTAAAAAAGCTGTCATAAAAGAAATAGTGACCCCGCTGAAGAATTGTCCCCCAACAAAGTCAACATAACGGAGAATAGCATTTCCTCTGACTCCACATATTTATAAATCAGAGTCTCACCTAGCTTTCTCTAGATCTAATGAGGGGAGCGCAGCTATTCATCAAAAGAAAGAACTTTCCTCACCTTGGACTACACAAGTATTGTGTGAAGAGGAGCGGGGTGTACTGCAAAGTAGGCAAAGGATGTCATTTAATAAGGTTAATAAAGTGAAATGATAATCTAAGTTTTTCCTCCATAAATGCAAAGACATGATAGAACAGTTGCATATGACTGATGTTAGGTGAGTGCAAAAAAAAAAAAAACACGGATGGGAAATTGATTTATCATTGATTTATAAGTGATTTGACTGAGCTTTATAATGTCTTTACATCTTTAGAAAAATGTCTTTCTCCCCAGCTCAATACATTCGAAGCAGTACATTTACGTAACTGATAATGTTCTTCCAAAGTAATTAAAATCAATCATCTTGATGTTATGCCTTAAAATTGAATCCTGCTTTACTGAAACCTTTATTTGCCTTGTTTTAAAGGGTTTGATGTACTACTCTGAATTAGTCCATCTTTTAAATTATAAACATAATGATTTGGATTGCACCCAAATCTTGTCTCAACAGGAGAATATCTTTATTGTCTCCATGAAGATTTTCCTATGATTTTATTAGAAAAGCAACATTTTGGGAAGAAAAAGAAGAATATTAATAGTAAAAAAAATCAGTTCAGAAAAACTCCTCTAAGATATCTGGTTTTTCAAATTAAAATTCTTGCTTTCTAATAGAAAGGAAGTATCCAGTTATGACAACTAATAAAATATCCTGACAAAATACAGCAGCAACTATCACATCAACACACAAAATTAAAGCTCTCTGTGTAACACATTAAAATATCTGAAATTAGCATTTCAGATTTCTCAGATGCCACTATAATTTCCTGTTTTCTTTTTCATATACAAGCCATCTCCACATGATAAGAACCTGGGATCAATCCAGCTGAGTGAAGAAGGGAAGTTCATATTGAAGAGCCATTTTAGTTTTCATTCATCATTGTCTTACAGCACGCTTAGCATGATTTTATTCTTTTCTAATTCCATTTAATTAACAATATTTACAAGTACAATATTTCAAGATCCAGGAGTATGGCAGAAGTGAACTTCTCAGCCAAAGTATGTAGATCAAAATTTCCATTCAAAATTCCATCTAGTTGACTCATAGGACGCATTCTATTGGCCCAGAGATTTCCCAGCACGAATCTCAATTTACAATGCAATAGCTGGTTGGTATTTTGTCAATAGAAACATTAACTAAGCACGGAAGTCTCAGTTCAGAAGCCTCGCGCAGAGGTGCAATACTCTTTGTACACATTTTATTAGGTCATACATAGAAATATACACACCATAGGCTTTGAAAGAATTTTTCATAAACAAGGAAACAAGCCATGCACTGGAAATGGCCAAATCCGCAGGCCACTTTAAGAGAAGCCAGACATGCCAGGCATGAATGTCGGATGATAAAATTATACTACCGCCTAGCTTAGTAATCCATGTTTCTAACGATGTCCCGGAATATCTGACGTAAACTTTAAAGCACAGTATGTGTGATAAGTGTTTTTGTAGATCTCCTCTCAGGCAGGACTCACAAGCATCACTTTCTGTACATATCTTACTACCTCCTTTTTAGAAAAGAGGAAATGGAGACATTTCAGCGGGATGATTAAAATCATGAATGTTGCCCGGCCAGTGTGGCTCAGTGGTTGAGCATTGACCTATGAACCAGGAGATCACTATTTGATTCCTGGTCAGGGCACATGCCCGGGTTGTAGGCTCCATTCCCAGTAGGGGGCGTGCAGGAGGCAGACGATCCATGATTGTCTCTCATCATTGATGTTTCTATCTTTCTCTTCCTCTCACTTCCTCTCTCGGAAATCAATATATTTTTTTAAAAAAAAACACGGAAAAACATGAATGTTGGAGCTGAACACCAGCTTCAGGATCAACCTCCACCACATATTAGCAGTCACAACATGGTAAGGGTAACATCTGTTAGCTTCTGTTTTCTCACTTGTCATTGGACATAATAATACAATTAAACTCATAGAAATCTTCTTTAATGTTTTAAAAAACATGTACGTGGTGCTTAAAATGGCCTGTTACACAAAAATGATTCACTAATTATTGCTAAGTGTTTTTCTTGTCCTAGTGCTGTTGTTTTTGCTATCATTCTGTGTTGTTATCTTATGAGGAATTAAGCAAATTTAAGACAATTCTGCTACTATTTTGAAAAAACAGGATATAAACCATAATACTGTGCTAAGTGAAATAAGCAGTCTGAGAGAGACGAACATCACATGATCTCACTTATGTGTGGAATCTGTGCAGAATGAATTGAGCAACAAAATAAGACCTGAAGCAGGGAGGCACGGAACAGACTGACATACCTCGATGTGGGGAATAGCCCAAATTTTATATTTTCAAAGGTAGCATTTTTTGCACACATTTTGAGGTTCACAGCATGTTTCACATGCTTCTCCTCCACCCACCAGGTACCTCTCCTTTTCTTTCTTTTTAGAGCAGTTTTAGGCTCAATAAAATTGACTGGAAGGTACAGAGTCCCATATACCCCTTCCACCACACATGTATACCCCCCACATTATCAACAACCCCCACCAGTGTGGTATGTTTGTTACCACTGATGAACATACACTGACATATCATTATTACCCAGAGTTCATAGTTTACATGAGGGCTCACTTTTGGTGTTGGGCATCTTATGACTTTGGACAAATGTATATGAATGACATGTACCCATCATTAATTATAGTATCATTCAGAGTAGCTTCATTGACCTAATGCAACTCTGTGCTCTGCCCAGCCCCCACCACCTCAGGCAGCCACTGATCTTCTGATATTTTTACTGTCTCCATAGTTTGCCCTTTTCAGAATGCCAGAGAGTTGAAATCATAAAGCATAGTTTGCCCTTTGGGGATTTGTCTTTTTTTAATATACAATGATATTTCTTCTTAAGTGAAGTTTTAAATATGTTTTCTGTGTAGTTGGAGACCAATATTCCAAATGTGTTGTATTAAAAAAACTACGTTATAACTTTTAATGAGCCATCTATTAAAGTATAAATGAATTAGTGACGTTAGACCGCGGAACTTTGTATTGTCGCTGTTAACTAGTAGAAAAGCATCCTTATTAGCACACCGGATCTCCCGGGTACCAGTGGGGGCAGAAATACAGAAGTGGAGGCAATTAATAGCAAATACTTATTATATTACGTAGGGATATTTTACATATGCAAAACTCCTAGAACTAAATACATGCTAGGAAAAAATATTAATTTTGTTTTAAATATATTTTTATTGATTTCAGAGAGGAAGTGAGAGGGAGAGAGAGATGGAAACATCACCGATAAAAAGTATTGATCAGCTGCCTCCTGCACGCCCCCTACTGGGGATCGAGCTTGTAACTCAGGCATGTGCCCTAAACCCTGACTTCCTGGTTCATAGGTCGGTGCTCAGCCACCAAGCAAAGCTCTCCGGGCAAAAAAATAATAAGTTTTAAAGTACATTTTCTGTTAGATGCAAAATCTCTCTTTGTTCATCCCAGAGTCTCTTCTCTAATATTTCACCTCCCTTTTGACCATATCAGAGCTGGACTTCACAGGATAATTAGCTATGCCCAGTGCATAGAATTCCCTTTAATTGCATGTGGAAATTAATTTAGATGTTTGAAAGTGACGTTAACCTACCTTGAAATGTACCATTTTAATAAAAGCTCTGAAAAATATCCACAGGAAGGTTTAAAAATAGAATTATAATTCTTATATTTTCTCTCCCTTGTGTCCTTCTCATTATTCTTATAAATTCCAACATTAAAATAATTATGTGTCTCACCATGATATCAGGGCTAAACCTTATAATGAGTATGAAATAACTAAGCCCTGTAATTATCTGTTCAAAAGTACAATTAAAGTCATTTAAGAATTTTCCCTTTTTCTTTTACAAATCAATGTTCAACGTAATAGTACTCCGTGTTATAATTTGGAAACAAATACAATTTTAACACACTAGTTAGACCACCTGAGAAACTGCTCAATACTAAAATTATGGAGTCAACATGTTTTCCTTTATTAAAAATTGCAATTACTCTTGCATGCTGTTCATTTTCACTTAAATATTATAAGTAAGAGCTTCTGTTTCAGATATTTTAAAAAATTGATGTCATACACATACCTTTTCCACACAACTAATCCTAAAACTACTTGCCAATTGGAAGACATAAAACATTTTTAGTAATCTTTAAACACCATATGCAATGTATTTAAATAAAAACAAATTACTGCTAAGAGTAGACCTAGCATTTTTTCTCTTAAATTATATCAAAATATAGCAATTATTAGCAGAGTAACTTTTCCACATAGCATTGGTATTGGAAATACCTCCTTTCACTTCCCCATTTTGTTTTTCCCCCCATTAATTCCTCCAATTCTGTACTTTCTTTAATGTTTTCAGGCAGAATTCCTTATAAGTAACCGTGACCTCCTGGTTCATAGGTGGATGCTCAACCACTGAGCCACGCCGGCCGGGCACATGTTGGTCATTTGTAAAACTCCCAATAGCTTCTGGTCATATAAATCAGTATTCATGGAGCTCATTTCATTTTGGATGTATCATCATATGTTTCTGAAAAGACTAGCCTCAAGTGAAGGCAGATACTAGAGATCAGCTGTTCTCTAAAATGTGAAAAATAGGCATTTCACGCTCCGGAGCGTCCGTCGGTCTGTTCACACACCACTCATCGCTGAAAGTGTGGAGATGCGCACCAACATGTCGCTGCGCGAGGCAAATAATAACGAGGGCCACAATGAAACAGCATTTAACCAACCACTGCCCACCTCCAGTGGATCAGGCAGCATGCCCAGCTCTTTACATGTGTTATCTTTAGACTGTGCAATAATCCTTTATCGTAGGATTATTATCCCTCATTTATAGAAGGATAGCAGGGGCTTAGAGCGATGAAGTGATGTCTCTTAAGAGCTGGTAAATTGCATATTTGTAATTGGAGCCCTGGGACATGTCTCTGCTGTCCCCAAAGAAAAGAATCATGTTAGAAATGTGTGACATTCACGATACCAGAGAGAAAGAGTTTTAGTCTTAATATATTCCTTCACGTGGCATAAAAGCTATTTTATAATTTGCTCACTAGTCAAGAGCAATACTGGGTCAGGTCAAGGTGCCTTGAACTGCCAACTAGTTGATATAATAAGTGAAAGAGTTTCCAGATGCATTTTTTTTTTACATTTTTACTTAGTATTTATCTCCCTTTACCCATTCAGCACACTCCTGCCTTGGGGTCTTTTTTTCTTTATCATAGCCATCCTAGTGGTCGTATCTAGGCCAATGCAACATCTTACCCATTTGATTCTCCAACTCAGACTTCGTTTCTGAGGCCTCATCCATGAATCAAATTTCAAAAAATGGTTAGCCACCCTTGGAGGTATCCCAGTGCTTATAATCCGAGTGACATTAATTGGATTTATCACTGCTCACCCATCTCTGCTCTTCCCACACTGAACCTACCTCCACCTCACTCCCCAAACCATCTATCTACTACAGATTACTAGCGTGTGATTTATCATTTCACATTTCCAAAGATCAGGAACCAAGTTCTGTCAATTTCACATTCTTAATATTTATTGAATCCATTACCTCTCTCTCCTCCCATGAGATGCCACCAAGGAGCAAGATTTTTTTCCTACATAACAGGCAGTGGAGGGGTACATTTTGGTAAGCCCCACCGTGAGCAATAAATACAACAAGGTAAAGGGTGACAGGATTTCCCAGCACAGACCTAAAAGGAAATGAGAAATTATAGTCCAGGGTAGGAGCAGTGAGAACTTTGCAAACGACGCTGACCTTCGCCTCTTTCCCTTGTGTGTTTCTTTTTCTATTCCTTGTCTTTTTCTTAGTTCTGATTTATAGGATATACTTATATTAAGGGTTATGTTGGCTAAGGGAGGAGGGGTTTTATGTACAAAACAGAACAATGTGGTTCAAAGTGTGTGGCTCTTTTTATTTCTGTTTGCAATCTCTCATTAAAATGTTTTACAGTCAGGTTGTATTTTAAAAGTTCTTACCTCCTCTGTGTTTGTCTAATGTCTTATAGAGGCCTCTGTACCAGTGGCAGGTAGTCTGTGTCAAAGGAGATGCGCTTTATGCCAGTTGGAATTCTGCAAAATTTCAATCATGTCAAAACAAGGGCTAATGCACATTTTATGTGCAATTTAGAAATAAAGGGAAGAGCTAGAGAATTATAAAATATTGCATATTTTCAAAGATGGGAGGCCGAATGAAGCGGAAAGGGCACTGACACCATTTTCTCATAGTGTGAAGGTTTAACTGGTAAAGAGAAATGGTTGTCATGTTTTTCAGAATTCTTTAAACCTAACTCTGTTTAGTATATCGGAACTTCTGTGAATATTGTCAATGACAAGCATGTGATTTTAATATTGGCCATTATTACCATCAATTGATTAACTGTATAGTCTGAGATGCAAAGAATATAAAAATGTGCTAAAACTGAATACATTTGAGATTTTATTTAGAAGTGAAATGTCTTGGAGAAGGTAGGACTACTGAGATTCTAAATTATGTGATTAGAGATAAAGTCTAAAAAATATTACAGATAAAGCGGAATAAAAAAAGAACTCTGCTAAATTTTTATAAACTTAAATATGCAAATTTAGGTTTTTAAAATTGTCATGACTAGGAAGAGAATATGTAAGTTAGAATATGTACTAAGTAGAATGACTTGGGTATATAAATATGTGAGTTCTTTATAAATATACCTCTCTCATTAATGGAAATTTCCTGCACTAGGTGATTATTTTGATATACTTTTAAATAACTGAGTTATTACAAAAATCTTATTTGACATACATTACGAATGGAAGTGGTATTCTACCAAAAGCAATCCTTCAAGTAGGCATGGAATTTTGCTTTTTGCGTAACTCTCCCTTTTTCTTCTCTCTTTTATTTGTCTCTCTTTTTTTCTTTCAAACACATAATTTTTAAAGTTTTTATATTAGCATAGATCTAAAAAATCCCTCCATATTCCTGCAAAAAACAATCTGAAGATTCAACCTACTCTAAATTGTTATATGTAATTACCAAAAAGAAACAAGAGTAGTATGCTGAAAAGAAGACATATCCATGAGCAACTAGAGATCTTTCAGAGTATACTAGGACTTTATCTCAAATAATGATTTCCAAAATATAATTTACCCATTAATGTACAGATTTCTGAATTTACAAAAAGTACTGTTGGACTTGTCTTTGTTGCTCATAACTACAATACTATCTACTTTTCATGGTTTTGGATTCTAGATTTCAATCTTGTGCTATATTCATAATAAAAGGACCTCATGGTGCATAGGTGATTACTTAAGATTGCTATGTAGCCCAGCCCAAAATAGCTCAGTCCTTGAGCGTTGACCTATGAACCAGGAGGTCACGGTTCGATTCCAGT
The DNA here is from genome assembly GCF_000147115.1 of Myotis lucifugus. NCBI lineage: Eukaryota > Metazoa > Chordata > Mammalia > Chiroptera > Vespertilionidae > Myotis > Myotis lucifugus. The sequence goes on from NW_005871181.1 coordinate 2,865,352, forward strand.
CAGGGCACATGCCCAGGTTGTAGGCTCAGTCCTCAGTGTGGTGCGTGCAGGAAGCAGCCAATGATTCTCTCTCTTCATTAATGTATCTCTCTCTCTCTCCCCCTCTCCCGTCCTCTCTGAAATGAATAAAAATATATTAAAAAAGGAAAGAAAATTGCCATGTAACATTATATCTCACAGCACATAGTTTAACTCTTAATTAGAAATCTAGCTATGATTCACTGATCTTTTTATTGTCTACGTTGTAAAAATAATAGTTTTATGTACGATAGAATATAAAATATCATTTAATCCAGGTTTTTTTCTGTATTATAATTTCACAAGTTCTTTGCCTAAGACTTTCCTCTTATCTTCAAATAACAGAACCTCCTTTTTTTCATAGTTATTTTTAACCTTGAGAACACTGTTCCTGCAAAGAGTCTTTTAGATTAGTCCCAATCTGTAGTTTTCATTAGCCCTCCTTATTCATGCTTCATGTTTTATTTATTTTTCTAATTAGCAACTCAGCCAGGTTCCAATGCTGAAAGCACAGAGTGGGTGGAAGGGAACCACATTTCGTGTTCAGGAGTCTGAGGTGTGCTTCCTCCGTGCCCTTTGCAGAATCGCACACCACGAGCTAATTTTTCTAAATCTGGACCAAGCCTCTCACACAATTTTTATAATACTATAAAACCTAATGTAATGTTAAATTATTTTTTTATATTCAACAAGGACATGAGGAGATACAGCGTGAAAGGTGTACAGTCTTCTCAATGTTCCCTGTGTTTTCGTCTTATAAGGAAAAGCCTTTAAGTTATTAAATTTATTACAGGCTAATTAGAGGATTTAAATGATTTCAACAAACAATATCACCCATGTCCATCAACTTCATTCAGTAGTTATGACTGACATGTCAGTTAGTTAGTCTGTTAATGAATCCCAGGGAGTTGCCCTATAACTAGAATCTCAGACTTGTATTAAAACGTTTTTAAAACTCTTCGACCCAATGTACCACACAATTGTTACGTATTCTGAAAGTTACTTGCACTTGCTTATATGTGTAAATTTTTGTAGAAATAGTGATGTCTTTTTAAAAATAAATAAACCTTTCATTTTGAGATAATTCACTCAGTATAACTGATACTCATCTAAATAATTTGATTATGATGTGCTTTGTGTAGTCTCTTTGATATTTATTGTACTGGATGGTTTTTTAAAAAAATAATTTCAATGAGATAATTAAATCTGTTAATTGATACTTTTATTCAAATCTAAAATATTTGGCAATTATATAGTCAAAATATTTTTCCTCCCGTGCCATCTCTTGTCTTCTTTTGGGGCTACTAAGCAGACATGTATATTTGGCAACTGAATATTGTTCCACATACAAATGCTCTATTACTTTTGTTTAGAATTTTCTCTCTGTGTTATTTTGAGAAGTTTTTAATGCTACATTTTTAAGGTTGCTGATTTTATCCTCTGAAATGTCTAATCTAATACATTAATCTTATGCAGTGAATTTTCATTTCAGACATAATTTTCACCTCCAGTCATTTGATTTGGGTCTTTATTGTATTTTTAATGACTCCACTTAACTATGTCCAATCTTTCCGCTATCTTCTTGAACATATGGAATGCAGACTTAGCAACTAGGTTAACGTCCCTGTCTACTAATGCTATTACCTTTTCCACTTTGGGATCTATTTCAATGGGTTGATTCCTTTTCATTGTTTTCCTGCTAATTTTACTGGATGCCTGAGATGGTGAATTTTCCTGTTTTAGTGCTGAATATCTTTACAACCCTATAAATAAATATCCTTAAACTATTTGTGTTGCAGTTAAACTAATCAGAAACACATTGATCCTCTCAAGACTTGCTTGAAGCTTTGTGGGGGGCACTGTAGCAGCCTTTAGTTTAAAGCTAATTTAACTCCACTTCTGAGCTAGTAACTTATAATTACTCTACGAAATGCACAGTAAATATTGAGATTTTCCACTTTGGCTTCAGGGATTATGACCTATTCCTAATATATATATACATATATATATTACAGATGTCTCCAATTTTCTCCCTTCCTCCCCCCTGCTCCAAGCCCCTAACCAACCCCCCCAGGTCTTCACCACCCTATTGCCCATGTCCATGGGCTATGCATATAAGTATACCAGTGGTCCGGTGCATGAATTCGTGCACATGGAAGGGAAATTAATTAGAAGAAATATTTTAATATCACTATTTGCCCTTTCTTTATAATAGAAGTGTCAACCAAATTCACTATTGACAATGACAGATGGAAACACACGTGTGCGATTGGCGCCAGCAAGAGCTTTATATGTATTGCGCATGCGTGAGTCAACTTAGCCTTTTATAGATACAGAATAAACTTGCTTAATTAGACCTGCTTTCTGATTTGGCTAAACTTTTTCCAGCCCAGTGAAGCACCCCAACTTCTCTTTCAGGTAATTGTCAACAACACAGCAGTAAATAGCAACACGAAGCAAATTATTATTATAGATCACACAGGGAGAACAAAGGGTAAAATATTTAACTGCAGCAGTGTTTGACTATATTCTGTTCAGTGACAAAACCTGAAGTCATTTTCAAGGTCCACCATTTCTTCTTTTCAGTCGGGACAAGTTTCTAAATCTCCATTTTCCAGCTAATGAAAAGAAAATAGGATTCCACCAAGTCTCCTATCTACCTGCTCCAGGACTTCAGTGAGGATCAAATGAGATGAGGCACGGGAAAACGCTTCACAGACATTTGGTTACAGTGTAAAGTATTTCCACCTGGCTATAAAGCAAGTCATATTCCTGGGCTGAAGAAATTGCAAGGAGGCTAGTCGCTAGTCACTAGGAAAGGAAGCCGGGTGTTGCTACCATCATTGCCTGGAGCCCACAGCCACCATTTCCGGGCAGGGCTGAGCTGTGGGCCGCATTTTGCTCCATGGGGTCTCGGCAACATCAGCTGTGATTTGGTGGGCTGTAGCTCTGGGGTGGTGGAGGGGCCTGTGTCCCACTTGGGGGAAGCCAAGTGTTGCTTTGTCTGCGCCAGCTCCGTGCTGCCATTTCTCTGTAAATGCCAGTGCATGTCATGGCAGCTCCTGCATTGAGCATCTGCCCCCTGGTGGTCAGTGCATGTCATAGCGACCATCAGATGGGACATTTAACATATTAGCCTTTTATATAGATAGATAAGTTCTTTGATTTATCTATTCCTGTTTCTAAGTGTGCTCTAGAGATTGTCCTGTTTGCTTTTTCTGTGGTTCTTGCTCTAGCTTTGGGCAATTTCCTCTTGTCTGCACTCATGAGCACTCAGATGAAGAAAGGAAGGGGCCTCCTGCAGGTCTTCAGGCACAATGCCCTGCCTTTCCTGTGCATTTCTCTCCTCTCCAGTGCTCTTGCAAACTCTAGCCTCCTTGGCCTCATCAGACTCCCATCTCCTCCCTTCCCCCTCCCTCCTCCTCCTTCCCCTCTTCCCCTTCTCCTTCTCCTTCTCCTTCTCCTTCTCCTTCTCCTTCCTCTCCCCCTCCTCCCTTTCCTCCTCCTCCTCCTTCTCTTCTTTCTCCTTCTTAATGTATTGATTGATTGAGAGAGAGAGAGAGAGAGAGAGAGAGAGAGAAATTGATTTGTTGTTCCACTTATTTATACATTCATTGGTTGCTTCTTGTACTAGTATGTGCCCTGACTGGGAATTGAACCTGCAACCTTGGTGTATTGGGATGATGCTCCAACCAGCTGAGCTACCTGGCCAGGGTCCATCTCCATCTTCTTAGCTCAGGGGGATTGCAGTACTTCCCCTGGATTTCCCTTCCCTGTATTGCAGCCTGGAAACTCAAGGGATTAACTGGAGCAATTTTAGGACTGGCTTCCTCTGTAACCTCTCTCTGGAGATCCCTGTCCTGTTTCCTGATGTCCAAAGTTTGAGAACTGTTCTCTCTTACATTTTTAGAGTTTCTTTAGTTGCTTCAAGTGGGGCAAATGAATCCAGTGCCTGTTATTTCATCTTAGCTGGAAGATGTCCCTGCTTCATTCTTAAATCATATTTTTAAATTATGCATGTGTTCGGTGAGAAGCATGCTTTTTTGGAAAAATTTATATTAGTTATCCTGTTTAATATTTTATATACTTTCATATCCTTTTGGGTTGTAAAAACATCCTCAGTTTTCAATATGATTTTGAAGGATTTTATGTGTACTGATGAAGAAAATTTGGAAGCTGTTTTAAAGGGGAAAATACATTTTGGAAAAGGAAAGTTGCTGCATATAATCTTTTCTACTTTGAGGGCATGTGTTAACTCTTAAGTTTCTTAAACAAAAGTAAATGAAAACTATTCAGCCAACTCTCAACTCATTTTGACTTTTTCTTTTCTATTTTGGAATTTGATTCTCATGCCACACTAGAATAATGGGCAAAGAACCAATTAGGTTTTCTTTTTTTTTCCCTTTCAACCCAACTTTATCATTTTATAACATCTCCAGACAGGATTATTCTACACTGCAAACACTGAAACCACACTATGGGAGATTTTCTTGTGTATATTCTCATTTCGTAACTCGCAATAAAATGTAGACGCCTTCAGGGAACTATCACACAATGATAATCCATCAGAAACATGTAGAGAGATGTTCATTTTCTCTGCACAGCAGACAGACACCAAGACACTTAAATCCAGACACTGTGACCTTCAGCTAAGGTGAGAGTCCTAAGCAAACAGTGTGAAGACATAACGTCTCTTCTTTTACAGAAGAGTCCAGTCTCCTTGAATAACACAGGCCACCTCCCAGTGTATTAGCTTTGATTCATACATATTTCACTCAAACCCATTATAAAACTGAAATACGGTGGCTCAGTTGGTTGGAGCTTCATCCTGTGCACCAAAAGGTTGAGTGTTCAATCCCTGGTCGGGGCGCTTTCCAGGGATAACCTATCAATGTTTCTCCCTCACATCGATGTTTCTCTCTCTTTCTTTCAAATCAATAAAAAGTATCCTCAGGTGAAGATTAAGAAAATAAAATAAATGAAATTTAACATAAGATCACCAGTACTTTCAAATACTTTTAATACTGTTAGATACAAGGTTATTTTATTGCTTACTGTACTCTTACAGAAAGTTACATAAAAATGCAAATGCCCATTGCATTTTTAATCCTCTAAGCAGGTATTTATGCATAACTACAGGAGCCAGTATGTTGATTAAAAGAATTACATAGGAATATCAGTCATGGTGATTTGTAGAATTGGTAATGATGAATTATTAACATTTATGTCTCTTAGTGAAATTTGTATGGCGTCCTAGATTTTAACACTTGAAATGCAACATATGTAACCGCCTTTTAATAGCTGATCTATTTCTATTCCTTCTAATAGAATACTAAAAATAACTGGAGTTCTTTCTCTATTGTCTGCATAATCATTTAAATACCATTTGCCGTACTTTTCATCTTAAAGGGCTTCAAAATATTGTAGGATTTAATGGAAAACTAATGAACTCTAAAAATTAGTGCTAATTTTACTTGCCATGTTTCCAATTAGGTTTACAGGAGTCTTTGATGAACAGCTCTGAAATACTATGACTGAGCATGTGCAATGGTTGGTAAATTCACTGAGTTGGAGTGCTAATCTCAACATTAGGTTTGACTGTTATCTTACAACTATAGCTCTCCCTCTTTCTCTAAAGCCCAGAATGAAGTGCTGTGGGCAGACAGTGTACGTAGATCTTTCCTACGCAGTGTCAGCTCGAAGTAAAATTGGACAGCAGTCTACCTTCTTTTCCAGCGTCTTCATTCGGTCTGACTTTACTGAGGTTGAGCAGATAATTTATGTGATCCAGCCACACATGACTTTTTCTTTTCTGTTTCCCAGCATCAACATTGATTTCCATTCCATGCAGTTCCTATTGAAAATGGCATAATTTTATATTCTTACCGCCAAGGGCTACACAAACTAAATAGTGTATTTTTGCCTCATCCCCAACACTAATCTAGCGTGATATTAGAGGATTAGTGCCACGAAGACTGTGTGGTATGGAGGGCATCCCAATTTCTTCTGTCCTTGTCAACGAAGGAATAAAACCGATTTACATATTATTAAAGAGTAAACTATATCACGAATATAAAAATGTCATTAAAACCGCATCTCCATATTTATTAAGATCGTGTATGTATTGTTTCTGAATCTTTTTATGTCAAAAGCATTCCTGCATGAAAAAAAAATAGTGTTCAAGGGATATATTTAAAAAAATATATTTTTATTGATTTCAGAGAGGAAGGGAGAGGGAGAGAGAGATAGAACATCAATGATGAGAGAGAATCATTGATTGGCTGCCTCCTGCAAACGCCCCACTGGGGATCTAGCCCCCAACCCTTGACCGGAATCAAACCCAGGACCCTTCAGTCCACAGACCAATGCTCTATCCACTGAGCCAAACCAGCAAGGGCTCAGGGGATATTTTAATGAAAGATTACTGTGAGGCTGGTAGGAAGTCTGTATTCTGTTGGTGGGTTTCAGCCTTAAGCAGCCTTTGGAAATAAACAATGGTCCAAGGATTGGACCATTTCTTGATGCCATCACGAGCGCTCAATGGTTTTCTCAGCCTACATGGCCTTCCCACGGTGTCTGGTTAAGCTCCCATTTGGATAATTGGATTCTACCAGCACATCTGACTTCTTGCCATCTCCAGCCCTCTTTGCAGTCTCCGTTATTTCCTGGGTTGAATTGATGACAGTGCCCCATGGAACGGAGGCTGCACAGTGGCCCTGGGAATCATTCTCCTGCTCCTGTAACAGTGGCCCTGACATAGCCCCTGACTCCATTTTTCATTCCATTGTGACATTTGTGAAATAGACTCGCTTTTCCCTGGTTCTGGTCTGCTAGGGGAAATACATTCCCCGGAAATCTACACATTCAATTTCTATTAAAATATGGACATATGTAACTGACAGTTCAAAGGCCGCTTTTCTTTCACAGTATGTGTATAGAGTACACGTGCCTGTAAAGATGTTAAGCCCCACTTGCAACATTGATATCGATGAAAATAAATCTAGATTCATTAACTTCAAATAGCGGCCTGTTTTTCATAATTGGGAGACCCAGGATGAAGCTGCCTGTCGCAAAGCTAGACCTATCTGTGCTTAGTAAATGACGTGTGCTGTGGGTCTGGATGCTAAAAAGGGTCCTATAGTTCATCTTTGGGGCATATGCCCATATTGTGCTAAATAAATTTTAGTGGTTTTGATACTAGCTTTTTAATACATATGTATTGATTTCAGAAGGAAGAGAGAGAGAGAGAGAGAGAGAGAGAGAGAGAGAGAGAGAGAAATGCCAATGATGAGAGAGAATCATTGACTGGCTGCCTCCTGCACACCCACAATGGGGATCGAGCCCATACCATGGGCATATGCCCCGACCAGAAATTGAACCATGACCTGCTGAGCCATGCCAGCCTGATTTGATACCAGCTTTTCTTAAGATCAGTCTGAAGGGAAAACAGTATTTCATTTTTGTTGTTGACAGTACACCCAGCCCCCAGCTCTGCCCTCACTTTCTGGCCCCAGGAACTCTCTAGTTCTCACTCCACCTCGGTCTAAAGTAACATGGATACATGATCACGGATCGTAATAACACAAGCTCCGCCTTTCCCACTCACTCAGGTGAACCACAGTGTATATCCTGTTCTAAAAGAAATAGTTTATTTAGGGTTATTACTCAGTATCAGCCATGTAAATAAATGTGAAGTTCCAGTGGGTTACACCTAAGAAATTGGGTGAAGGGTACATATAATATGCTGTAGTATTTTATAGGTTTTTTTTTTTTACATGTATGAGATTATTTCAAATTAAAATATTAAAAATTAAAAAGATATTAATTGAAATGTGTCTGCATTACATGAAAAATCTAATTGCTTCTAGCATAATTTATTAAATTGTGCCAAAATTTACAAGGGTTCAATGAAAAAATATCTTAATTCTAAATGATATAATAGAAAATATATAATAGTGCAGTTATAAGCGCTTATCTGAAAACAAAAATTTAAAGAAGTGAATTTAAAGAAGGGATTAGCCAAAGAAAATATATGCACAACCCATGGACACAGACAGCAGTATGGTGATGGCCAGAGAGAAGTGGGGGGCAAGAGCTGGGTAGAGGGGGCAAAAGGGGGGAAATAGGGACACCTTATATAATAATAATAAAAGGCTAATATGCACATTGACTGAACGGTAGAATGACCGGTTGCTATAATGCGCACTGGCCATCAGGGGACAGACACTCAATGCAGGAGCTGCCCCCTAGTGGTCAATGCAGTTCCATATGGGGAGTGCCACACAGCCAGAAGCTGGCTCATGGCTGGCCAGCACAGTGGTGGTGGCAGGAGTCTCTCCAACCTCCGTGGCAGCACTAAGAATGTCCAACTAACGGTTTAGACCCGATCCCTTGGGGGCCTAAACCTTTAGGTGGACATCGCCCGAGGGCTCCCTGGCTTCCAGAAGGATGTCTGACTGCAAGCTTAGGCCTGATCCCCCGAGGAGTGGTCCTAAGTCGACAGGTGGACATCTCCCAAGGGGTCCTGGACTGTGAATGGGCGCAGGCTGGGCTGAGGGACCCCCCCCCCCCCGCCCCCGAGTGCACAAGTTTTTGTGCACCGGGCCTCTAGTCTATATTATAAAAGGCCTGTGGTCGTAACGCCGTAACAACCAATGACTGGACTCATCAGGAGGTGCATTGATGGGTCTGGAGGCATGGTGGGTTGGGGACCCGAGGCTGCACAGCGGGTCTGTTCCTCGTGTGTGTGTGTGTGTGTGTGTATTTTTTAACAGCTGTCCTCTATTTTCACCACACTGCTCCCATCCACTCAGCCCCCACCCCACCCCAGGCCTTCACCACACTGTCTGTGTCCTTGGGCAATGCACATATGCATATAAGGTCTTTGGTTAATCTCTTCCTGTTCCCACCCCCCCTCCCCTCTGAGATCCATTAGTCTGTTCCATGCACCTGTGCCCCCGGAGCTATTTGGTTCGTCAGTTTATTTTGTTCATTAGATTCCACATGTAAGTGAGACCAGAATAGATTTGTATCATAAATAAATAATTTTTGGCTTAGTCTGAAATATCAATAGCTAATTTTTCCTGATACACAGATGTTCCCGTAGGTCATGAAAGCACTTTTGTTTTCCCATCTAAACTGGAGAAATCAGATACATATTTGATGATAAACAGAATTCTATAAATATTCCTTCTCTGAAATTTATACTCATAGGACTTTGGGCAGTGTGCCGATTAAAGTATATACAGTATCATATGTATATTTACCGGTGGTTTTGTTCTAAAAATGTGTTCAATACAAGTTTTAAAATTGATTTATTCTGCTTTTCACAACATTGAAATGATACATGTCATAAAACACATCTACACATAGTACATCTAATACTGTTAATCAGCCCAGCAGGTATGACTCAGTGGTGGAGCATTGACCTATGAACCAAGAGGTCATGGTTCAGTTCCTGATCAGGGCACAAGCCTGGTTTGTGGCCTTGATCCCAGTGTGGGGCATGCAAAAGGCAGGTGATCAGTGATTCTCTCTCATCACTGATGTTTCTATCTCTCCCTCTCCCTTTCTAAAATCAATAAAAATATATTTTAAAAAAATGGTATCAGCACTAGCAGAATAAATTGTGGGACACTTGTTCAAAAGTTATAAATAAGTTCAGGACAGTGAAAACCAAGCCTTAAACCACGAAAGCATAGGGCCCTTATGACAACGGGGCCCAATGCACCTGCCCCGGTTACACAGCCATGAATCTAGCTCAGTTGTTGAGATAATATTCTTCTCTTTGATGGTGTGGTCAGGAGTGTGCGTGTTGAGGTGATCTGCTATTAAATGTATGTTTTATATGGAAAACTGATTCTTGCTGTTACAAATGTGATAACTTGACAAAAAAAGTCAATTTTCTTGCAAATACCAGAGATCATACTGAAAAAAATATATCTTCTTATCTTCTGCTTTCTATAGTGAATTCAATGCCTGAATATTTGTATGTACTTCCCCATCAAATTCATTATATTAAATTATTTGAAATTAATTTATTGTTCTTTTGATTTTAGCAAATGTTAATTCTTAATTGGATCACCTGTTGTATGCGTTAATGTATTTCATGTACATATGCTCTCATTAAAACCTCTAGGATGGTTTTACTCTTCTTAAATAAATACCTGAATTAATTTTTTTAAAATAAATTAAGAATAAATACCTTGTTTAATTTTCAAACTACATGAATCTTTGACCATATACATATTATATATTTTAGGTCATGTGTATATGTATATATAAAACATATATTTTTTAGCACTTTAAGAAATTCTGAAATAATATTTTCTGATGCTTTGATAATTTAGATAAATAGTTTCAAAGTCTGGTACAACACATGTGATATATATGTAAATATACACATATGATATATACATATCTTCAAAAAGTTTTCTATAAGTTTTCTTCTTGTGATCTCTAAGAACCCAATGAAAGACCTCACACCTTTAAATCTATACTTTGATTTTTCTCTCAATATTAGTTAAAAATACAACTGACCCATGAAAAGAAATAAAAGTAACATCAGTAGAAATATTTAGATATAATCTCTATTCAGTATGCATAACTGTCTATAATATATACTAAACCAAATAAATAGAAAATTTTGGATTAAAACATGATAGAATTACATTATCTTAAAGGAATGGTAAGCTTACTATTTGAAGAATATTTTATAGGGCCAAATGTGAGAGAAATACCTAGAATTTATTCAACAACTCTATTCTGCTTGTACGATAATAAGTATAATGATAAAAATAATGATTAATGTTTATTGAGAACCTTTCTGTACTATCTGCTGTGCTCCATAATTGTTATAAATCTGGACTAACATATGTTGAGGTATTCATCTTCATGTCAATATTGGAGATGAGGAAACCCAGACCCACAAAGTCAAACTAACTTTCCAAAAGCACAGGGTTTATGAGTTATGGCTGAGAAAAAACTTATCTCTTACCAGTTTCAAAGCCCGGCATTGTCCCATATACCATGTTGATTTATGATCCCATTCAGTTCTCTTTTTCAATATCATATGTACAAGAGGGCTTAGTTCTTTAAACCTCGAGTGTTTAAAAGCTGTCATGGAAAGTAAGGATTGAGATTTGATTGTTACAGTAGAAGCAACATTATTATTAACTAGAGGCCCGGTGCATAAAAATTCATGCACGGAGGGGGGGGGGGGGTCCCTCAGCCCGGCCTGCCCCCTCGCACAGTCCAGGAGCCCTCAAGCAGGAGGCAACCCGGCGATCAGGGGAAGGAGAAACCCCCATCACTGCCACTGCCGGCAGGGCAAGCTTCAGCCGGCCCTGGTTACCTGAGCCTTGGGCGGACCTGGGTGTCTGGGGAGCTGCCATCCGAGGCTTGCCTGCACCTCGGGCTGGCCCTGGGCAGCTGGGGGGCTGAGGGGACTGGGGGTCTCTGGAGGCAGGCACGCAGAGTGGCCTGACCCACCTGGGGGCGGGCCTGGCCTTGCCATGTGTGCCTGCTGCCTCGGCAGGCTGAGGGGACTGGGCACCGAGGGTGGGGCAGTCAATTAGTATCTTCCCTCCTTATTGGCTGTGGGCCCTACAATCTTTGAGGGCGGGGCAGTCAATCAGCTGTCCTTATTGGCTGTGGGCATCGCCATCTTTGCAACAACCTAAGGGTCAGTTAGCATATTCCCTCTTTATTAGATAGGATGTTAAAACAAAATATTCATTTGAAGCCATATTTGTTTTCTGCCTTTAACTAGTAGCTTTAGTTCTCTAAGTAAAGTTTGGATATTTAGGGCTTAATAACTTACTAATCTTGGTTTCTCTAGTATATACTCTGCAACCTTGTACCAGTTTGTAGGATTATGGGCTCAAAGTCGTTAGGAAGACAGGTTGCCTTCTCATGATCCTCTTGTTGGTTTCTACTTTTAATGTTTTTATTTGAACTCAAGGATATTATTTATTTTTAGAAGACATATTTGAATTTTTGAATTTGTTCTTTCAAGTTACTCTGGAGGTCACTGGAGATGATATACTAGAAAATGATTAGTGAACCTGTGAAATTGAATTTCTGGATAGAGAGTCAGAAAGTTGAATCTTTATGTTGAACTTTGCTGAACTGTCTTGAAAAAAAGAACTTTTTCTAATTTGTGCAAAATAGAACTCAGGTCAAGTCATTTGATTCACATTGAAGAGGATTTCAACCTGAATCCCATCACTTCCTAGCTCCATAATCAAAAGAAAATGAACTGCTTCAACTTGAAGATTACCATTTGCAAAATGAGCAGACTAATGACCCTATTTCATAGGATTTCTGTGAAGACGAACATGAGAAAATGCATACAAAATTATTTAGTGGCGTGCTTAGTATGTATTTAGAATTTAAAATATAAGCGGTCATAAATGGTTCTTAATGTCCACCTAGCGTTTGGAATTTTGCAAGTTAAAGGGGATTCTCAAAATGGCGAGGAATGGTAACCACTGAACTTGTAGGAAGCGCTTGGTTATTCACTGTGGAATCGGTGTACGCCCATACTTTTCCAGAAACCCCAGTTTGACCAGCTTGCAGGTTTAACAGGTTACCCTAAATTGCCACTGCAGAATTTATTAGTGTATTGTTTATATTTTAATATATACCTCATGTTCTTTTTAAAAATGTATATTTTTATTGATTTCAGATAGGAAGGGAGAGGGAGAGAGAGAAACATCAATGATGAGAAAGAAACATTTATTGGCTGCCTCCTGCATGTCCCCTACTGGGGATCAAGCCCAAAACCGGGTATGTGCCCTGAACCTGGAATCAAACCATGACCTCCTGGTTCATAGGTTGACACCCAACCACTGGGCAACCTTGGCTGGACCATAACTCACGTTCTTATTTTTCTTGCCCAGAAAACTTTTTTGATTCTTCTTTAAGAGTATCTTTCATTGCTTTTGTGCAATGAATCTTCCATTGATTCCGGTCTTGATGGAACTGTCCGTCGAAGCAGCAACCTGCTCCATTTCTCTCCCACTGTCCTCAGGAATGAGACATTCAGATGGTGTCTCACTGGCATATGTATCTCATTTGAGTAAAAAGGGCAAAAAAAGCCACTTTTGTTCCTACGGTAATACAAGGAGTAGATTTCCACTAGTCGTTGAAACCTTGATAGCTTATCTTCACTGGTTTCTGACATGAGATATATAGATAGGTAGGTCTATCTGTCATCCATCTATCTATCTATCTATCTATCTATCTATCTATCTATCTATCTATCTATCTATCTATCATCTATCTTTTTTAAGATTAAGTACCAAGATCTATCTACACAAATTGAAATAGCTCTGATAATCAACAGGCTTTCTGACACTCAAGTTTCTAAATATGACACTGATTGTGTTTGTCCTTTATTCAAAACCTGTTTCCAACAGTAGCTCCTATTACTTCTATGCACCGGGAAGACATTTCACTCCGGATTCATGCCACCTTTCACATTCGCTTTCTGTCAGAAAAATACACGCCCTGTCACCATAAATTCTCCCCAGCAAACCTTGTTCTTCACCGCGCTCATCCTATTCACAGCCACACTGCTCACCACTTGACAGGATGCAAAATATAATGGTCATAAAAGCAAAGTCTGCTAACTTTCACTCCTGACAATTTGTCAAAAGGCACATTACAAAATAATTGGAGAGAAACGGCACAGCTTTTTTAAATGTATGGAGTCATTTTTCTTCAATGCTTGACTGGTCGGCTTGCAAGATACCTATTCTCTCCATTATTAACAAGCCAAGACTGCCGCTTGTACAAAAGAAAGAGCACTGCATGCCAACCATCCTGCTCTGGGGTTGGCTGCCGTAGGCCTCTGATTTATCTGCAAAGTCAACAAGTAAAACAGTCATTTAGCACATGACTAGTTTATGTTTTCAATTTTACCTTTCATTAAAATTGTCGAGGTTTTCTCTTTATTTTTTTTCCCTCCTAAGCCTGCAGGGAATATCATAAATACCACCTGGAATGGGAATAATAAACCGAGAGTAATTTTTCCTTCTATGCGGTTTCATTAACAGTTTAATATCTTAATAAAGTTTTAGAAGATTTAAGAGTAATATATGTCCTATGCTTAGTCTATGATACACAAACCATTTAAACCCTTGTAGATTCAGTGACTCACTGTCACATGGTCGCATGCTTCTTGCAAGGGGCTAAAAAATACCACAAATGACATAAATTGATGAATTCCATGAAGAGGTAAAATGAACACTCTTTGGAATTTCAACAGAGAAAAAGCAAAACCTCTCCTTTAATGAATTGAGGATCTATGGGAAAAGATAAGTAGAAAAAAGAACAGGATATTTGAATTGATTTAATATGTTGGCTAGAGAAGTGAAATCTGAACTGTGCTTTCTTTTTAAGAAAAACACACTCATGATTTTATTGATTTCAGAGATGAAGGGAGAGGGAGAAATAGAATTATCAGTGAGAGAGAATCATTGATGGACTGCCTCCTGCACACCCACTACTGGGGATTGAACCTGAAATCTGGGCATGTGCTCTGACCAGGAATCAAATCGTGACCTCTGGTCATAGGTCAGTGCTCCACCACTGTGCCACACTGGCCGGGCTGTGCTCTCTTTATTAAAAATAAAATAATGTTCATAGAGAGTACAGATGATTTTTGCATTGAAATTGTTTAATTGTATTTGATACACACACACACACACACACACATACACACACACACACACACACACATATGCTCTTACTTTCACACACATTACCAATAAAATAGTATGCGAAGTAAAATGGGCAGACTGGATGGACCTGCCCCATACATGACAATAGAAGCATTTTTAAATGTTTCTGCTACCAATATAAAACATTTGCTAAATAAGGACATATGTATCAAATAATTCAGTAAATTGCAAATTTTTAAAAAATATATTTTTATTATTGATTTCAGAGAGGAAGGGAAAGGGAGAAAGATAGAAACATCAGTGATGAGAGAGAATCATTGATTGGCTCGGTCAATCCCACACTGGGGATTGACCGAGTCTGCAACCTGGGAACGTGCCCTGACTGGGAATCAAACCTTGACCTCCTGGTTCATAGGTCAGTGCTCAACCACTGAGCCACACCAGCCGGGCACACATTTCTTTAATGCTTTCGTTTAGAAATTTTAAAAACAAATGTTTCCATTGAGATATTTAGTTGCTGTACAATAATGTGGTTTTAGAGATTCTTTGTTTTTACATTTATTAAGCAAATATGCTCAATAATAAGCCTTATTTGCAATTATTATGCAGAAATGCAGCTGAGGAACTAAACACATAAATTGGGTCCTGTCATATGCACAAATATATGCAGCTTTAAATATACCGAGTCTACACAGAATGCTCATGTAGTGTAAACAAAAAAGTAATGAATTTGGCGGAAGCTCCTGTAAATATTATGATTCTCAATTTCATTCGTAATTCAACTAGAATATAGTGAACATAATTTCCATCCCTCAGGGTTGTTAAACCAAGTACAGTGGGAGAATTTTTTCTCATATAGCTCGGTTTTATAGTTTTTGCTTTAGTTTCTGAGTAAGAATTCAGTTATTAACATTCTTGGCTCTAGAAAAATAAGAATCTACCTGACAAACCAGCATTATAAGTTTTTCAAGAATACTTGACTAATCTGACATAATACATTATAATGAATACCTTTCTGTAAAGTAGTCTGGTAAAATGGGTATCCAGGGAAATTGCTTTATTTTCCACTGTGTTTTTAGAGAATAATTTTTATTTTTGATGCCATGTAAATAAGTGCATATAAAATTAACATCTATACTAATAATAGAGGAATATGCAAATTGTCCAGGGCACCATCACAGTAACAGTAATGACCGAACAGAACAGCAGGTTGTGTGGGGTGACCAGGCCAGCAGGGGGTACAGTTGGGGGTGATTAGGCCAGCTAGCAGAGGCAGTTAGGGGTGATCAGGCTGCCAGGGAAGGCAGTTAGGGGTGATCAGGCAGGCAGGCAGATGAGCAGTTAGTAGCCAGTAGCCCCAGATTGTGAGAGGGATGTCTGACTTCATTTAGACCTGGGATCAGGCCTAAACTGGTAGTCAAACATCCCCTGATGGGTCCCGGATTGGAGAGGGTGCAGGCTGGGCTGAGCACCCCCCCATGCATGAATTTTGTGCTGGTGTCTAGTATAATAATATTAAATTGCTACCTCTTATTTGTTCATGACAGTACATTTGTATATTGCACTGCTTTCTTTAATATGATTTGTTCATTGACACACATTTTTCAAAAGTATAAGTATATATAACAAAAGTTTTGAAATATAATTTGAGCATTACATATTCAAATATGAAAAGAAATAAAGGATCTATTTTGAAAGTTAATTGCCAACAAATGTGAAAATTGAATAACTTTCTTATAATTATTATTGAATTCATATTTTTGCATTAAGATCATGAGAAAATTATTGGAATTCTGAGAATAAAAATTTACTAATGACAAAAACCATTTTAATATTTAGATAAGCAAATATAATTCTCACAGTGTTATAACAATTTAGGATAAAATTGGGATATATAAAGAGAAAAATAGAAATAAATTATATGCTGTATCCTTGAAAACATAGATGCCACTGATTATTTCTTAAAGAATATTTTTAATATGACAAAAATGTATGTGATGACTATAATTTTTTTTATTAGAGAAATATATTGTGAAAAATACTTTTCAGGAACATTTTTCTATTTTTTTCTTAAAACTTACTGGTATAAAGTAGTTTAGTTTAGGAAGTGGTATTTCTACTTTCGTCTAGTCACATGCTATATTAGAGTTGGTAATCTTTCTATGAAAAATTCAATAGAAATCTTTAAAAATATTTTATCATTGATATTTCCAGATATTTGTAGAATTTTTTAAAAAATGTCTTTATTTCTGCATTGAGTATAGTTTATTCTTCAGACAATTAAGAGTCAACACTGTTGTAGACTTTGCAGCCAGTCACCATAGGGCAGCTCTACTTATAATGCTTTATTTATTAAAAGAATATTTTTCTTTTTCTCTAACAAGTTTCAATCAATTACAATCGCTCAGAATTTCATGGGCACCTCTGACCTCCAAAATACAATAACCTGTCAATGAAGATGATGAATTAGTCATAAACCCAAGACCACGAAGCCATTGCTATCAAAAGGTTGACAGAGCACATCGTGTTTTGAAACGAAAGCATTGTGAATAAAAGGACTCTTTTACTTATCAAAGCTCAGTGGTAGTTTTAACAAGTTAGTTCCCAGGAAAGCTTTAACAAGATGAACAGCCGTACAACACTGTTAGATGCAGCTAAGAAAGCTTGACAATAACTGACAAAAAAAAGGAGGCCCAAGAGGCTCATATCCATTCATCCTCAGCACCACAGACACATCTGACAACCCATCCAGTTTCTCTGACGTTCAGTCTAAGAGATTACATATCTGACACTGGATTTTTATAGGTTAATACAAGAGTTGCTTGTTATGAGACTGTCTCGGGAGATGTTTACAAGATCTTGGCATCCCTTTAGAAAAGCACACAGCCTCGCGGATATAGCTAGCTACGCCTACCGTACATGCATTCTTCCACTCTCTTGCCTCCTGCTGTACAATTTGCAACACCTAAAATGCAGGATGCTTTTAATCCTGTTATGTGTGTTCACAGCTTTATGTGTGTGATAACACTGGGGAAAATATTAAAGAATATGAAAATGTATAAAAATGGATTTTATTTATCGTTTGCCCAAAATAAACTTAGAGCAATGTTTAATACATGCACAAACTAAAATAAACCTCACAGAGCACAATTATTTTTTATCCAATATTTTAGCAATATCTTGATTGTAGACATGTTAAGGGAGGAAAGTCCATGCATTGGAGTGAGTTGGCCATGATCAAAAACCAATAGCTGTTTGTTGAGGTTTGATTAGTTCAGTAACCTAATGATTTATTCACTTTGTGTAAAATAACGAGATTTTATGGAAGGTTTAAATGATGGTTCTGCTTATTTTACACTATTAATCATATACAACATCTTCACTAAATAGGTAGTCATTGGTATTATGATTATACTTGGCATCCTGAACTCTCCATCTCATATAACTCTTGAAAGTTGAAATTTCCCACTTATTGTCTTCTTTTTTAAAAAATTATTTTTATTGATTTCAGAGAGAAAGGGAGAGAAAGACAGAGAGGGAGAGAGAGCTAGAAACATCAATGATGAGAGAGAATCATTGATGGGCTGCCTCCTGCATGTCCCTCACTGGGGATCTAGCCCACAACCCAGACATAGGCCCTGACTGGGAATCGAACCATGACCTTCTGGTTCATAGGTCAATGATCAACCACACTGACTGGTGAATTCTCAGGATTTTTAAATCACACACACCTTTCCTTTTCTTAGGGATCTGAAAGAGGTCACCGGATACTTTCACTATGCTCTGGTGTTTTTCCTAAAATGCCCTTTGCAATTACTTTTTATTCAACAAATGGCTGTTTGTGATGAGCCTCGTTTTGCTGAAGATATGAGAATAAGATAGTCTCCTTCAGGAATATAGTTTGATATTACAGATGTTACTTTTACAGCCCTAATTGCAGTGTGTTTTTTCTGTATAATTCTAGATTAGGAACCAATATTCATATACTTAATCAAAAAAAGTAAGATTTTTTTAGAGAATTTAGAAATGATAATGCAGATGAATATTTAGTATTTATGAGAGAAAAACACTTTAGTTATTCTCTCATTCAAACAAATATGTAGTAAGAATGGAGATTTAATGCAAATATAATGGCAACATTTTCTCTCTTTCATGAGTAAAATTTGTTTTCAGGCAAAATCAGATTGTTTGCAGTGGCACGTTTGGTAACAATTGAATATAATACATGTCATTTAAATTTTTGAAGTAGTCATTTAAAAATAATTTAAAAAGTGGCTATACATACTTTAATAACAAATTTAACTTAGCTTGCTGTATCCAAAATATTGTCATTTAACATCTGTAAAACACTGTCAATATATTTTATATTTCTTTTTTCACAAAGTTTTCAAGTTAATGCACATTTTGTACTTATACAACATCTCTATTTTAAATAGTAATATTTTAACTTCTCAGTAGCAAATAAGTACTGCATGGATGACACATGCATGTAGGAGTACTAATGAAAAAAAACATTGAACTAAAATGATTTGAATGAATATTACAAAATATGTTGGTATTATTATAAGTCGATATTGGAACTGGTGGATGAGTTGTGTAGTCATCTTAGAATGCCACATTAAAAAGAAATACTTTATACAGTTTTGCTAGGAATATATTTTTATTTGGGGGATGGATAGTATCACCTCCAAGTAGTAATTGCTGTACAAACCAACAATACATTTTATAAATGATAAAGTAAAGTAAATAGTAAATATTTAAAAATAATAAATTAAATATCTAAAAATAGTGATTGTATACATACTAGTAAGCAATTAAACTCTACTTAATGAAAACTTCGCAGGATGGTATCAGATAGCATCTATTCTTTTTTGTGCTCATAGAGAAAGAATGCATTCCTAGTAAAGGGCTGGCCACCTAGACTGGGCTATTAGAACAGGATTTTGAGATTAAATCATATTTGGCATTCTGGAAGAACTGTTACAAATATTATATTGTTTCAGAACCTAGGGAAAATGCTAAGTTTTTCAAGAAAGCATATAGCTATTTAGTTGTTGGAGGCCCTCTAACCCTTAATTCCCAAATTATAGTAAATCCAATGAAACTCTATCAGCATTTCTATTCCTTAAAGGAGAAGATAGGCTATAAAGTTTAAAAGAATAGTGACATATCCTTTGTTCATATGATTAGTGGAGATTTCTTTAACCATTTGTGATTTTAGGAAGTTTCCTCCTTGCCCAACTTGATAAACACTTACTTTAATCTTATGCTTGCTTTAATAGTTTGAATTAAACTCTTAATTCTTAAATTCAGAAACAGTATGTATAAAGGTTAAACAAACATCCCTAAAATAAATAAGTAAATAGTGACAAAAAATTGAATATCTCTATCTATATTCATATTCATGTCCATATCTATATCAATATCACCTAATTATTTCTTTAGTTCCACTGGGGTTTATTGTTATTCAATTCAGAAATAACCCCGGAGCAGTGAGAAATTGGTTCTTGTGTTTAGTATGTAAAACTTGGAAGACAGTAAAATAAATTTGCATTAAATTTTTTGCACTTTGTAAAGTTTGCTCCCTGGAGATCTGGGTTACAGAATTTATCAAATCAGTTACATCAAAGAGTGAAAAGAAAATGGACCATTTTCTTCCTTTTCAAAAAGTACAGGTTTTAAAATCCCACATAAAAAAATACCTATCTTAATTTGCATTTAAGTGAAGCAAAACTAGAGGCTTCTTACAGAGTAAAATTGGGGTAAGTCTCCTTGCCTAGTGGCTTTGATGCAGTGAGGACATGATCGCTGAGGAACACGTGTAACAGGAAAAAGAAACCACAGTTCTGGGGAAAGTAGCAATGAAAGCTAGCACCATTCTGGCGAGAATCCCGCTAGCATCTGTGCCAGAGCTGCCCTGTGTGTGTCTGAGGCCTGCACCTGTATATAGTGAATAGAACCAGATACCTGAACCAATACCCTGTAGAGTTGAGACTGCTACACTGCTTAATAACCTGTCCAGAAAATAATGAAGTGTGAAGGTTTCAACCACAATCTATAAGATTTTGCTTAATTTTTAGGAGGTATAAAAAGGAAAATTAAACATGGCACATGAAAAAGAGTTGACTGCTCAAATGTATTCAGAGGTAGAAACCAGAATTGATCCTATTTTTTTCAATAACTTATCACAACTTATTAGACAAGAATCAGATATTTATTAAAAATACCTTTAAGACCTGCTGGCATGGCTCAATGGTTGAGCATTGACCTATGAACCCAGAGGTCACGATTCTATTCTTGGTCAGGGCCTGGGCCCGGGTTGTGGGCTCAATCCCCAGCAAGGAGCATGCAGGAGGCAGCCAGTCAATGATTCTCTCTCATCATTGATGTTCTATCTCTCTCCATCTCCCTTCCTCTCAGAAATAAATTTAAAAATCTATTAAAAAATATACCTTTAAGGGTCTATTTTATTTCCCCAATACATGTGACTCTTTTATCCACAGTTGCTTTCTTACTGTGTCATTTTCTGTGTGTGTTTGTGTACATGTGTGTGCATACATGTATATGAGTGTGTGCTTCTTGTTTGCCGGCAAATTTCATCTATTTTATTTTTTAATAATGCTATTTAACAAATTGATTCTATTTTTTAATCTGGGACTAGTGACATTTTGAAAAGTGATTTCCTTTTCTGTCAAGTGATCTTAGTTTTGCTCAGGACCTCATTTCTCTGATTCAAAGGAGTTGCAAATTATGCATCTTTTATGCATTTTGACAGGATATTTGGGAAATTGATCCCCAGATCAATATCCCTGAAACTATTAACACTTTTCTATTTATTTCTCCATGTACGTCCTTGGATATTTGAATTTGATAATGTGCAAATATTTTATGAAAATTAAACTTCAGAAAGCCAAAATCAATTTATTAAGCACACACTGTGTCCATGAACGAAAGCAATTTTTCTATTGCATCTTTAGTAAAACATGTATGTAGTTTTGCTTTACTGAAATGAAAATTAGGAGAGGTATTTGTGTGTGTGTGTGTTTGTGTGTGTGTGAGTGATTTTAAAACCTGTACTTTTTTAAAAAAACATGCACATTACATCTTTAGTAAAACTGACCAGGACATGTGAGGAATGGATACCATTGAGAAACCTTTTCTGCCACGAGGACTGATGTTGGGATTGCGTGAGGGGCTGCCGGATTCCATCTGCTCTTGGACAGTTCCTATAAACAGCTCTCCACTGACCTGCAAAGAGCTTGATTTGTGGCAGCTCCAACGTGAATGGACAATATTCTGATTGGAAGCTGCCACTGATCAAAGAAGGTGAAAACAGATAAGCCTCGTGAGCTGAATTGCGTGCTGTTTTCCTAGCAATGATGAAGGCACTGAATGAACAAGGATAAAAGCCTCTATTTTCATTTTATTCACTCATAGATTACGGCCAATTGCCTGGCCCTAAGGCCAGTTAGAAGCATTGGAAACAGCCTGGTAAAGGGGTGCCCACTGGGAGCGTGGCTATATGGAAGTCACTATGGGAACTGAAGGGGCACATCAAAGTGGGACCTGTCATGTCCCTCAGAAGGACCGCCTTCCATGTTCAGAAGGTGATGGCAATCACCAAGGCGACCTTTGGGTGCATCTGGGTCCCTGAGATAAGTGGGCATGAGTGGGGGTTGCAGCAATGCAGACACGGACTAAATTTTTTTGTGTCTCTGAACTGAATTTCAGATTACTTAGCTTTGTTTTCAGTCATTAATTCTCTTGTCATCTGTGTGTGGCATGTTGATCTCACAGAGATTCTAATCTTTGTTACTCTCATTTTTAATGAATTTTAATATTTTATTTTTACAATTTCCTTTTTTTTTCAAATAGCCATGCCTAGGTTTAATAGTCATTCAGTGTCTTACTTCTGGTTTTGATACCTCCTTTACTAGTAATTTTAATTATGTTAAACATAAATATAGTCTATGGCGGATAGTTTCAATAGACGAATTCTTCATGAGCCAGATTCTGTCGCCTGATGCGTCTCCAGTCTCGGTCCTATTTCCCTCCTTTAGATTTTTCATGGACTTGGTTGGTGAATTCATAGTCATTGTTCTCTTGCCCATTGAATCCTGTGAGATTTGGTCTTCATGTGAATTTATTGACAGAGAGCTCGGTTTCTGGGAGACACACGGGTGCTGTAAGCCACTGGCACTGTTTTCAATTCCTCTCTAAGCTTAGAATTACTGGGACCATGATCTGGAATACAACTCAAATCCTATGTGAAAGCCACTTGGAATTATGAATGCTCAGACATGCCATGTCTCCCACGGGAGGGCTGTAATCTGGTTGATCCTTTCGCTGAAGGGACAAATCCATGGGAATTCATTTTTATGCTGGGTTCACCCTGCACAGCAGATATTCTCTGGATCACAAGCTCAAGCCTTTATATATTGTCCCCTGTGGAAAATGAAAACAAACAAAAGAGGAAACATCTGGGTACCTTAAGCTCTTCAAATCCCATCCTAGGAGCTGCTGGCCTGGCTCACTTGCATTCTCTCTGTATTTGTTTTTATGCTACCTTTGTTCTTGGATCTCCCTTCCTTTGTTATCAACCCATGCACATATTTTAAAGTGTATGCGTTGCTATATGTCATCAAACGTTTAAGTGTTTTGTAGGAGGTAGATTTACAGAATACATAGTCTATAAATCTTGTTGGCTATATGGTATAGAGCAGTGATGGCAAACCTTTTGAGCTCGGCGTGTCAGCATTTTGAAAAACCCTAACTTAACTCTGGTGCCGTGTCACATATAGAAATTTTTTGATATTTGCAACCATAGTAAAACAAAGACTTATATTTTTGATATTTATTTTATATATTTAAATGCCATTTAACAAAGAAAAATCAACAAAAAAAAAATGAGTTCGCGTGTCACCTCTGACACGCGTGTCATAGGTTCGCCATCACTGGTATAGAGTAAAGGACCATGGTTAATTTGGTGACTTAAAAAGTGGTCATTTAAGTATTTTTAGGAGGTAGATTTACAGAATACATAGTCTATAAATCTTGTTGGCTATATGGTATAGAGTAAAGCACCATGGTTAATTTGGTGACTTAAAAAGTGGTCATTTAGCCCGGCTGGCTTGGCTCAGTGGTTGAGCGTCGACCCATGAACCAGGAGGTCAAGATTTGATTCCCAGTCATAGCACATGACAATTGCGAGCTCAATCCCCATTGTGGGGTGTGGGAGGCAGCCAACCAATGATTCACTGTCATCATTGATGTTTTTATCTCTCTCTTCCTCTCTGAAATCAATAAAAACATGTGTTTTTTTAAGAGAAAAGCTGTAGCCAGCCTCATCTCTAACACTCAAATACATTGCATTTAAAGAAAATATTTAAATTTTGTTAAGATACAACATTATAACAAGAATGAATGTTTCTATAAATGTATTGAAGAAACTCATTTTTATTCAAGGAGAAAAGCTAAAACCAAAGACAAATAATGTGCTTATATAAACATGTGTAGCTTCTTGTACCACAAAAATCTAGAAAGATATATTTTAAATAAGAAAAATGTGTTGGAATATACTTCCATCATTTATAACAAATTGCTCATTCTAGAAGATGGTTAGATAATGATACCTAGATGTTGTTCAATAAGGCCAAAATTTTTAGATTTAGTAATCTTGCACATATATTTTCATCGAAGGGGTAATAGCCTAGATTAATTAATTACTTCAAAGTTAATTTCAGTTGTCCATTTAAGAATAACTGCATTCAACCTTCATTGCAAACCTCATCATGACAGTAATTAATATATTGGTAATGCATCATTGAGCTGGCCTGTCAAGGAAGAAATAATTAATTACCATGAAGTATTTCATGTATTAATGGGCAGGAGGGTCTGGAAAACATTTCGTGACTGATGGGAAGGCAAGAGCAGCAAAGTGCATGAAACTCCAAGTGTATGGAGTGTTTGGCAGTTAACGACCCTTGAGCACTCAATAGTATTTACTTAATTAAATTCAAATCTCTGGGATGTCCTTGTTTGAAAGCTCAGAAAATATGAACTATGAACAAGTTGAATTTTAATAATTATTACAAATGTACCTAAAATAATAACTTGGAAGGCAAATAATTTTAAAAACCATGTGTTGGTAACACTCTGATGAGAAGTTCAAGCATGTATTTCCCCCCCACTACTTTGCATTAATAATTGAACTTATAATGGTCAATGTTTGTTAGTTACCTATGTCGAAGAGACCTGATACTTATAAAAAAAGTTGGTTATTAATTATGACTATAAATGGAAGTGCTCTTTATAGTAATTATTTGATCATATAATGAATTATAGCCTAATTTATTTACATTGATTAAAATAAATTGTTTTAATTATTTCAGATTATTTAGTGAGTTTAAGTTAATATAAGTATAATCTGAATAAAGACTGCCAGGTAAAAATACAGAACATAAATGTGTTCAGGACACAGAAAGGTTCCATTATTGTTCTTGATAGCATTTACCCACCACCCAGAATTAACTACTCTTCTATCAGCATAGAGTATAGTTAGTTATTTTTTGTATTTCATATAAAATGAATCACCTATTCTTTTTTATGTGGCTTTCTTTGGTAATTTCTGTGTCTGTGTATTCACCTATACTTTTGCACATATCAATATATTTTTTAATTTTCTGTAAAGCATTTTATTATATTACTATAATAAAATTAATTTATTCTATTTACTGCTCATGGAAAATCGGGTTCATGCCAGCTTTTTGCAAATGTGAATGTATATATTTACTTTGCTGCTGTTGTTTTTCTCTTTAAATATTTATTTGTATATATGCACTCCTTTGGCTTGTATATATACCTGGGAATAGAATTGCTGGGTTGCAGAGTAGAGAGGTATGTCATTTTACTTCCGTGTTTGAGACCCCTCTTTCCTATGAAGGGGTGCAAAGGCAGGTAGACCTAGAAAGCCAGAGAGACCCAGCTAAGCGAGTGGCCTGGTCGGGGAAAACCTCCTTGTTCCTGCCATCCACTCTCTCTTCTCCTCAAGACACACCAGCAGGACAGCCATGGGGCAGGGGAAACCTGGAAGGAGAGCCCCTCATTACCATCCCCCACCCAGATGCCATCCAGCCTGGGAAAGGAAGTATGCAACCTCAGGTAGCATCAGCAAGGACCAAGGGACCCCCAGAGGCACTCGATAAGCCAAGGAGACCAAAGTAACACGGCAAAGGTCTGAAAATTGAACTGCTGTTGTAACCACAGACCCCTCATTAGGCGAAGACTGGCATGTTGAATCTCAATAGGGTGAGTATCTCCTAATATAACAAGTGTAAGTAGATAAGTAGAACTCAGCATGTTCTAACATAATAGATGTCTAAGGTACAATTAAAACAAAAGAAACTTTTAATCTGTCATAAAAAGCAGTAAGAAAATCACAATTTGAATAAGAAGAGACAGTCAACAGACACCAACATCGTGATTAATCAGAGGTTGCCATTTTTTGACAAGGATTTTTAAAGCAGTGTCTGAGTTTCATAATCGATTTTAGAAAACTGGTCTACTGTATAAAATATCAATGAGAAATTCTTAGATTTATTCCTTGTAGTTACTAAGCTTAGACACTTAAAAACTAAACCATATTGAAATCCTCAACTGCCTCAAACACTGAATATTATAAATTACCTTTTTCTTCATTATGAAACTAAAAACAAAAAGTTAAATTTGTATGATTTCTAGGATAGTTTAGTCCATAAAACTTAGCAATGCAAATGAACT
>NW_005871181.1:2892851-2923339 GCF_000147115.1 Myotis lucifugus
ACATATGAGAAAATTAAGTGAAACAAATTAAAAGAAAACTCTATAAGTGATATCTCTGGTTAGTAAGTATTTACTAATAAATTAAATAAATGCGTGTGGTGCTTACATTATGGAAATGCCTTGTTTTTGTTTGGTGAAGCATAACACATGTCCTTGAATGTGTTTTCCATGCATAAACACAATTTTTAATGATTATTTTTGCATTTAATTTCATCTAGTTATGCAAACATTTGGGCATGCTATCTCATTTTTCTTAACTGCGACACTAATCCTAGTTAATCCTATAAACATAATACAGTTCTTTCTCCGTGAGTTTATAAACATGCCGAGACACATTGGTTTAGTGTATAGCCTTGTAATTTTAACACTTACTATTTTCAGGCTTTCTTACTCTCATTAAACATTTGTAGCACTAAGTTCTCATAAATGCTCCAGTTAGCTTGCTCTGCCTCCTTCTTTTTCTGTACATATATCTCTTCCTTTGCCATGTTGCTCTTTCTCTGTTCACATAGAGCCTTCATGTGTATGGTTATGTATGGTTATGTACCGCATATGACCTACCTTAGTGATGTTATAGAGCGTAGTGGTCAGAAGTGTGGGCCTGCCCTGGCATGTGTGGCTCAGTGTTGTCCTGTGTTGTCCAAAAGGTGGTTGGTTTGATTCCCATTCAGGGCACATCCCTAGGTTTCAGGCTCAATCCCCAGTAGGGGGCGTACAGGAGGCAGCCAATCAATGTTTTCCTCTCATAGCCGATGTTTCTCTCTCCCCCTCTCTTCCTTTCTCTCTAAATAGGAATAACAAAATCTTTTTTAAAAAGTGTGGGCCCTTAAAGTTGGCCAGAGTCCCTGCAATTAAATCCCAGCTCTATCACTCATTTACCTCACTGTCTTTATGACCTTTGACAGTTTCCTCATACATAGATGAAGGGCAAAAACATGCCTGCCCTTGGGACAAAATAGGTGAAGCCTTTGGACCAGTGTCTACAAGTGCTGGCTGACCAATGTATATTAGCAGTTCTTCTTCAGAATTTACTGTAATACATCAATCTGGGATGATAATCAACACTTTGCCTCCCCTCATGGCTGAGGAATTTCAAGTTCAAAGCATCCATAGAAAGATTATTGCTCTGCTCCTATAGACTTGAGGTTGCTACCATTGAAACTATATATATGCTTAAAATTTTAGAATTATAATTTAAATTATGTATTAGAACCATATGCCCATGTAGTCATCAAGTCTTGAAAATCCTCTCAAAAATATTCTCATATCTTGCATGGCATTAAAAAATACTAATTATTTCCTGCCTAAATATGTCCATAATACATGTAAGTACTAAATCCCAATTTTACACACACACACACACACACACACACACACACACACACACACAAAAGACTATTACCATATTCCCATCATCCAAATATATCCACTCTTACTATGTCAAGGGAGAAAGGTGGACTACTTGGATAATGAAATAAAATTAATATTCTTAGTGTAACTTGCCATATTTTAGATGTTCAACAGACACATGCAACTATATTGTATGATACTGAACGGCATCGATAGAGAACATTTGTGTCACCAGATACTAATGGACAGTCTGATGCTGGTGGGGGAAGGGCAGTCTCTGCCCAGAGACTAACAGGCCGCCCAGCCCTCCAGCTGGGCTCTGTGGTGCCTGGCGTTGATCCCCTGGGCCATTCCACACAAATGCCTTCTCCAGACCAGCCTTGCAGGCAAACTGGAACAGGGACATTTTCGTAGGGTGACCGGGGAATGTCAGAACTCAGTTTCGAGAAGTTTATTAGATCTTGGTCGGATCATCTATCTAGCAAATGAGTCAGTGTTACGCTACAGGGAGTGTGGAGTGCAGTGCCTGGCACATCACTATTTAGACAGATTTCAGGTCCTCTTGGGGTCTGAGTCTTTCCTCCCCCCCTAAGGGGAGTATAAACCACTTCAGAGGTCTTCTTCTTTGCTGAATTTCTACATAAATCTGAATCGCAGCTACTTTGGATCTTCCTAAATTTTTCAAAATGTCTAACTCAAGTCTCAGGCAATCTATTCTATGGCAGGCTGCTGGCAAAAAAGGACAGTGTGTTCCCAGTGTTTGTCTGTTCATTTCACCATCTACTTTCTTGTGGGGTGTCTTCTGGGCACCAAAAAAGAAAAAAAAAGCTATTTTTCAAAAATAATTAGAATTTTTTAAAAACTAGGGAAGTTTATGAACAATTATCAAAAACATTATTAACAAAGAAGAAAACTCATTGGCCTTTGGAAATATAAAGAAAACTTGTGATCAAAATGAAAACTATTTAAAATTAAATATATTTTCATGATCACAAGGTTCATTAATTTGGCAAGGACTTAAATTATGCTTTTAAAATTATTTAACAAGTCTAATTTTATCAGTATAGTAAGATTTATGCTTATAAATTATTATTATAACCACTATAAATTATTCAGTCATTAATATTACCCCCCAGGTATGTTGGCACATGGCTGAAAACAGATGTAAATATTTAATGGAATATCAAAGGCTTATGTTTTTGCCAATTTTGAAACTTTTAATGATGCTTTAGTTTCAGGCATTTAATACATATTTATTTTTTTGTAACAAAAATGATAAATAATAAGATGTTATCAGGTTTATATAATTTGATTTAATAATTTGTTTAAATGTTTTAAAAATATAATGCTGGGTAAAATAATCTTTAAAATTTATATATGCTATTTCTTGTTGCATATATCTTCTACTTTGTAGCCTTAAATATATGTTTTAAAATAAGATTGCATGGTTAAAGGTGAGAGATCTCATTAACAACAAAACATTGGAAAGTGATATCAGGATCTGGCCCTGTCAGTTGTTGGAAAGTTTAATGAGTCAGTCATTTAAAGCAGGTACTAAAATAGCAGACATAATCTTGTTTGCATTAATGTAGGATAAACAACGTCACAGAAAATAATCACCTAACAGCAATCTGTGTTGCATAACGCAACCCCAGGAGGAATTGGCTCATTAATAGAAAACAGGCTATTTATCTTTAAAGCACTGAACTTTACGTAGGCCAGAGATCATATTAAATACTCCTGCAAAAATGGTGAACTTTAGTCTAAAAGAGCATTCAGAAATTAATAATGCAAATAGTAAGCAAAAATCCATGTGCCACAGACATCATTCAAAATAACTACATGCTTAACAAGACAAAGTTCAAGACAAGATGTGAAAACTATTTAAATACTCAGCTGCCCGCCTGCCTGCCTGCCTTCCTTCCTTCCTTCCTTCCTTCCTTCCTTCCTTCCTTCCTTCCTTCCACAAGTATGCATTGGCTATCATTAACAACAGTCATGGAGATAAGCTTAACTTGTAAGAAAGATAATAGATTAAACT
The DNA here is from genome assembly GCF_000147115.1 of Myotis lucifugus. Classification (NCBI taxonomy): domain Eukaryota; kingdom Metazoa; phylum Chordata; class Mammalia; order Chiroptera; family Vespertilionidae; genus Myotis; species Myotis lucifugus. The sequence continues at coordinate 2,896,243 of NW_005871181.1, forward strand.
TATATTGTTGCAAAGTTAAGGAAATTTCAATTATAAATGAGGTAGAGCTAAATAATAATGGATTAAGCCACCTGTTGTGTAGCTCCTGCCTAGCAAATGTTTGTGTAAATGTTAAATTCTTTTGGCCATATATTTTTGGATATTTGATAAGGAACTAATTGGCCTCAAACATAACCTTATCTTAACATCATGTAGCTTGGTAAAACTTTCATTTCTAGTCACATGCCAAAGAATAATTATGTTTTAATCCCATGGTTTAGCCAGCACTCATGGAGCCAGTGTGAACCATGTAAGTTGTTTGCATTATTGATATGAGTTTCATTTCCCATGATTACTTTGTGATAGCTGTACAACCTTCCTAGAGTGGGTGTGGATGCCAGAGGGGACATGGGATCAATGATGATTATTTACTTTTAAGACAGAAGACCCTAGGATATGTCCCTACACTAAATAGGGACAATCAAGTTACACAGATAAAACTGACTCACAATATGATTAAGAGAAAATTGACCTCTCAATACCACTTTGTCTGGTATTATAGTCAGTAATTCTTTTAATATATTAATTCCATTTTACATGGTAAATATATTTTGAATTAAGTTTGTGTATTCTAATAATGTAATAGGTATTCAATAATCTAAAATAATTTCTAAATATATGCTCTGAGTTGGTGACTTCAGATCTCTCTTTAGAGACTGGCTGTGCTTAAAAATAAAAATGAAAAGCAATCTGAGAAAAGCTTTCACTAAACGCCCACATCAATATCTAACAGAAAGAGAATAAAAATAACATGTCTATCACCACATCCATAAATAAGTTGGGAAAAGCACATATAATTTAATGTACTTTGTTCTCTCTTTATAAAATTAATTCATTAACTTTTCATGAGATAACTTTAATTTTTTGTTCCTTTCATCTTATTCTCCAATAAATATAATCAATTCAAGAATGACCTCTTGAAGTTGGATTGGGTCTGTTCAAATTTTAAATAATGCGTGTAGGAAACAAATTTCAACATGCTTGTCGAAATGAATGTATCTCTTTCTCAATTTTAGTCAGAAATATATTAGTACAGCATTGGTGGTTGGCATCCTAGAAGGACCCTAACAATTATTTGAGTAATTACCTCATTGTTTATTTTTTTTTTACTCAGTAGACTCCAAAGCCAATGAAAGCTGTAGACCATTTCCTCACCCATGATTGTGCCCTGCACAAAATAGCATTTAAATATTTGTGTGTAAATTAAAATGTAGGCATTGGAGCTCGGCCAGTATGGCTCAGTGGTTGAGCGTTGACCCATGAACCAGGAGGTCACAGTTTGATTCCCAGTCAGGGCACATGCCCTGGTTTTGGGCTCTCTCCCCAGTACAGGGCATGCAGGAGGGAGCTGATTGATGATTCTCTCTCATCATTGATGTTTCCGTCTCTCTCTCCCTCTCCTTCCCTCTCTCTGAAATCAATTTTAAAAAGATTTAAAAAATGTCAGCATTAGAATATCTCAATGAACCCACTTCGGATTCTTCACGTCTAATTGGTAAGGACTGAGGACTGAGAATAGTCTCCAAACACACACTCCACTACTTGAGTGGCCAGTTGTCTCTGCTCCATGATTCATCAGGGGTCATGTTCCTACAGGCCCTGTGCCTCCGCTGTACCCACAGCTACTCCCACATTAAACTCTGCCTTCATGTGCTGATGTGGACTTACACTAACATCAATAATCACCAACTGACTGCAGCAGAAAGTGAACTTGACAATCTATTCAAGAATATCAAGTAAATGTGTTTCAGCCATTAGGAAAACTCTTACCTCATTCTTCTGAGGCACATGCTCCCACACCCTTTCCAGTATTCATCTATGTCTTCATGATAAATTGCATCAGAAATGTTTTCTTTTAGCAATTTTCTTTTGCTCTAATAGTAGACCTGTTCATTTTTCCCCCTCAAATCGAAGTACTCTATCACAGTAATTTTATCATTTTCTCTTTTTCTTTTTTTATAAACAAAATTAGTAAAGAAAATCAGTCCTCAGTTATTACCATGCAAGATGGGATTGGTTTTGGCTTAAGCAATTCATTAATCTTAACTTCTTTTTTTTTCCTTTTTATTGAATTTATTAGGGTGACACTGGTTAACAAAATTCTGTAGGTTTCGGAAGCACATCTTCTGTGCACTGTATTGTATGTTCACCACCCCAAGCCCACTTTCCTTCCATCACCATTTATTCCCTCTATACCCTCCTCCACCTTTCCCTGGCACTCACCACATCATTCTCTGTGTCCGTGACTTTTTTCTCATTTTTAAATTTTCTTCTTTGCTCAATTCCTCCACTCCTCCCAACCCCCCTTCCCAGTAGCTGTCAGCCTGCTGTCTGTCTATGACTCAGTCCCTATTTTGCTTATTAGTTCATTTTGTTCATTAGATTCCACATATGTGTGACCGCTTTCTTATCAATATTTTATTACCTCAGATTGTTTAGTAGTTCCATATATGTTTACAGTAATAATGACAATCATGTGTATTATTGTTTCTGCTGCAGATAATTTTTCCCAAAGAGAGAAATAGTGCTGCGATACCTCTGAATAAGTCAAGGGCCCCAATCTCATACTGTTTACGTTCATGTGTAGAATTATTGTCAGTAATATTCTATGAAGAAAATATAAAATAGGGTAAAAGAAAGAAAAGCATGACAGTCATTCATTTATGGAGTGTGGTGATGTAGCACTTTATTTTTTAACATATTCTTATTGATTTCAGAGAGGAAGGGAGAGGGAGAGAGAAACAGAAAAATCAATGATGAGAATCATTGATTGGCTGCCTCCTGCACGCCCCCTACTGGCGACTGAGCCTGCAACCTGGGCATGTGCTCTGACTGAAGGTCAAACCAGTGACCTCTTGATTTTTGGGTAGATGCTCAACCACTGAGCGACACCGGCTGGGCAAGCAATTATAATTTTTAACAAATGTGCAATGACTCATTTTTCATTGACTTTACAAAATTAAAATTACCTTATTTCAAATACCAGTTTCTCGCATTCTCTTTCATCCTCACTCAAAAGTCCCCAAATTAATAAGCAGAAACTGGAATTGAGGCAGTTATTCAAAGAATGTGCCTTCATTGTCATAGCTCACACTAACGCAGACAAGACAAAGCATAAATATTACAATGACTCCTTATTTAAAGGACAAGGGCAGAAACTCAAAGGTTTGAAACTAATGTATTCTCCCAGCGGTACATCTTGAATATAAAGCAAAAGGATGTTGCTGAACTTGCTGAACTATTGCCAATCACTTGTCTCAGCCTTAGTTTTAATACTTGTTTGTATTCATAGACTTTCCCAGTGAATAAAAAACTCTTTCTGTGCTCTGTTAAGTAAATATCTATACTAGAGGCCCAGTGCACGGATTCGTGCACCAGTGGGATCCCTCGGCCTGGCCTGTGGGGATCGGGCTGAAACCGGCTCTCCGATATCCCCCAAGGGGTTCTGGATTGTGAGAGGGCTCCTGGGTGTGTCCAGCCCGTCTTGCCCAGTCCAGATTGGCTGGACCTCAGCAGCAAGCTAACCTACCAGTTGGAGCGTCTGCCCCCTGGTGGTCAGTGCACATCATAACGATTGGTCGAATGGCCGAAAGAATGGTTGGATGCTTAGCATATTAGGCTTTTATTATGTACTAGGATATATTTAGTGCATATCACTCTAGGCTGAAAATGATTTTTTGAATTAAATATCCCGCTTGTCTGAATTCATCAAATTAAAATCATGTAAACTCTCCGATTTAATTTACTTCACATTGTTGTGCGAGCATGTATCTTAAATTTTTAAACCAGTAATAAGAGATCTCTAGTGTTATGTTTTAATAAGAATAATAAATATATATAGACTTCAAATGATCACACATTGGTGGTTTTTAATATATTGAATTAACTTTCTCCTGTTTATTCTCATCACTGATGTGGTAGAGGAACAAAATGGTGCATATAAGAAATGAATCCATGATTTTGCCATTCAGAGAGAGCCATTATGTATATATCCTTCTTTAACCCCTTCAGTTAAAAGTCCATTTTATTCAGTTTTAGATAAAAGAGTATATGAATAAGCTATAAAAATATAAACGTGCCATTTCGCTCTTTTCATGACTTTTTTTTTATGTCAGTGATTTGATGTAGGTCCACCTTAGGTTGCATTTTCTCGTGACCAAAAAATGATATTTATTGAATAAGCTCAAAATTATATATGTAATGATGTTTATTTGAAAACCTATGGAATTGTTTCTTTTAACTAACAATGGTGTTTGATATAGTCTCATTTTTTGAAAAAAACATAGACTTATTATAATGGGCTAAGTATTAAGTTCATTGCTTAAAATACCCTATATCTCTCCCATGAGAGAAGACAAATTCCATATATCATGTAATATAGATAGATAGATAGATAGATCGATAGATAGATAGGTAGATATAGATATAGATATTTGGCTAAAGCTATGTCCTTATCTATTGTGCAATACGTTTGCAGTTTAGTTATTCAGTTTTGCAACATAACATTTTGGTGAACTTTAGGTCAACAGAGCATTTTTCGGTTAAAGCTAATGCTAAGCTGTGTATTTTATTCTAGAGAAAGCCAAAAGACTTTCGCCCAAAAGGAAAGGTGACATTTCTTTTTGTTCAGTCTGCTAAAAATGCCACACAAGCTCGAGTTTCAATCCACGTCAGTGAGTGATGCACGGAGTGACTTTAAATGTAGCATTTTATTGCCGCAGAAAGAAAAAAATAGCATTTTCTTTCAATAAGTCTAGGCAGCTATGTAATGCGTTAGCTATGGAGTTGAGTTTTCACACATATTTGTTGGTTGTGCTGTATGAAATTTCCATTCTGCACTTGCTGTCTGTTTAAAATATCAGCTATAAACACACTGAAGGGCAGGTGTAGAAATGGCAGCCCGAGACCTCATTCCCTCATGTACAAGGGTACTTCACACTGCAGTGCTTCGCATAACCTTAAAAATCCAGAATTTAAATTTTGCTTCTAGGTCTATTTCATCCTTAAATACAAGTTAGTGAACTATATTCTAGCAAGTTAAACATACAGTATGGGGGACCATTTTATTGTCATACTAGAGGCCTGATGCACGAAATTCGTGCAAGGGGCTCGGCCCTCGCAGCCCCGGCTTCTTCCAGAAGGTCATCTGGAAGGTCGTTTGGCTGTCCAGTCTAATTAACATATTATATCTTTTATTATTATAGAAAATTATCACACTACATAGTTGTCATAATTCTGTAACTAAGAGTAAATAAAAACATGTTTATGTTGAGTCCTCACGTCAGTGCACAAAATAGTTTTCCAATTATTCTATTTGTACAAGAAAGATTTATCTTTGGCATTTCAACAACTTACAAATATTGAAATTATTAGTGAAAAAGGTTTTTTTTAAATATGTTTTATTGACTTTTTACAGAGAGGAATGGAGAGAGATAGTTAGAAACATTGATGAGAGAGAAACATTGATCAGCTGCCTCCTGCACACCCCCTACTGGGGATGTGCCCACGACCAAGGCACATGCCCTTGACTGGAATTGAACCTGTGAACCCCCAGTCCGCAGGCCGATGCTCTATCCACTGAGCCAAACCGGTTAGGGCAGTGAAAAAGTTTTATTTCCCAGCTAAGACAAACAGTTTTACTTTAGATGGAAGATTCCACAAACATAACTGTATACATTCTCATATTATATAACCCTATAGACCATTAGATTTTTTATTTTCCATTTTATAAATTTTTCTTGTCAATATTGTAGCAAAGTCATTAGAAATATTATGAAATTTTTCCTGTAATCCTGTATATCATTTGCCACTAAATTAATTTCTCATTATTGGTACTCATACTTTTGCTTAATATTGTCCTGCTAAGTTTCTAAATGACATTTTCTTGCGGTGAACATCCCTCATATTTTTAGTCAATCCTCCTCTACATCCCCATCCCTTACATGATAAAACTTTCACAATCCTATTTCCTAGAAGTTTTTTTTGTCGCCTCTCAGTCTTGCTCCTTCATCCTGTATTTTCATATCCAGCCAGACAAAAGCAATCACTTCCAAATTCTTTCACCAGATTCCGATACCTTACTCATTAAACATGTAGTTCCTTGAAGTAAATTTTTTTTCAAGTTGTTTCCAGTGGCTTCATGGATGGTTTGGAAAATTGTTCTCTCATGTGAAAAATTATTCTTAGCATTTCTATTAATTTCTTCTTTCTTATTTAAAAATGTATATAAGATGATTTAAAGAATGTCAGTGATTAGAAGTGCTCCTTCAGATTTAGATTGTGTATACTTTTGTTGGTGACTGACTATTTTAAGATAGAAGGATGTAATAATATTATGATATACAGGCCAAGCAGAAGAACTATAACCCGTACACTCAATTACTAAGCATAAATCATTTTTACATTCACTATAACCATTATCTCTTGAAATCAATTTCAATTTCAATTAAGAAAAGAAAGACTTTCCCTCAAAGACAGTAGTGAAACAAATTAGAACATATTCAATATATTAACTAATATCTTTAGGGATGCAAAAGGTCTTACAAAGCGTCAGTGGCAATGTTTTAAGTGATTCAAGATGTTAAATTGCCAACATTAGCAACAACAAGTCTATTGGCTTAACCTTTTAAAAATGCTAGTTGTATTTTATTATTTGTCATCTGGCCGAGCCGATTCCTGAATTGACTTGTTAGTGATTATAGAAGGCAGTCAAGCAGCAGGTGCTCTGTTCCCCTGCTTCCCTCGAATGCCATCCCTCTGCCGTCCTGTGAACTGAGCGCTGGCATCATAGTTGGGCCTTCATCTCCGAGAGGCCCAGAGCAGAGAATGACTATGAACATTGTGATCCACTTTAAACTGAAAGCTTCACTTATTAAATATCATCATTGGCAAAATGCCACTTAGCTATCTGGAAGTCCCCAATCCAAGATACTGTAATATGGATTTTATATTTTTTAATATCATCGATCAAACACGTACAAATTCCCTAATAACACACTGGCACATTAAACACTTGATAATTGATAAACGCTCTTGGATTTCTATGCTATCCTGAGGACCCAGTTAAAATTCTTGTGGTTGGGGAAATCTAATAATAGCTAGGGATAAATCAGGGCAAATCTGTTGGCAAACAAAAGTGAGACCCAATAATGTGACTCAGACCTAAGACAAGAGTGCACACTTGGAAAACCAAAACTGTGTTGTCTACGAAGTTAGCCTCTTAAGGTCATGCCCCAGACAGGTGCTCTCAAAGGAATGGACATAAGCGGATTTCCCTTGTATGAGCAGGTCACACACCCATAGGTGTGTCTCGCTGTAGCTTGTGGATTGATTGGGGCGAAGAGAGCGTATCTGTGCAGCTCACACACAAAACATGAGAGCAGTTATCACTGGAGATTGACATAACAGAAAGGAGAAAGACAGTACCATTTAGAACTTAGCATCACAAATATTGCATTTGGATGCACGTTGGGAGTAGTGCTAACACCTATTCCTGATGTTTCCTTTGTTTTAGAGAAATTTTACAAGAAAGGAGTAAATACTTGGCAAGGTACATTGGAGGGGGGCATCCATTGGGATATTTTCAGTTCAGGTCCTTCCTCTGTCTCATTGGAAGTCATGCTTACTGGCAGTAAATACATATTCCATTTTCCTCCTTTGTGGGGCAGGCTCCACTTGGTGAGGTAACCTGGAATTTTAGGATGCTGGGCATTGAGTATGGCATTCTGAGGGTGTAGCTCTACATAAACTATTAGCCATGTTTGGCAGTTCAGATTTATCAATATTAAAATTGATGTTTCTGTTGTACATATGACTTTGTTTCTTTGTTTTGTGTTACCTACAAGTGGTCCAGGATTGAGATAGAAAGAATTACTTATATTGAACCTGCACAATATTCATTGGTTCCTTCAAATTTTACTATAAAGGAAGAGGATATTAAGAGAATACATCAACCTCTTTGGAAGATAAGAATCAAGCATTCTGTAAGGTACCTTAAAATAATGATGAGGCTAATAGAATACATTAGATCCCTTTAATTAGAAAATATTAACATTAAAACTTCTGATTATCATCTCTGAAAGCCTGATCTTTTAATAAGACCTTGGTTTAACTTGTAAATTATAGTTAGATATCACTATTTACTTTTCTAGGGTTTTGATAATTCAAATATGTTGTGATTATTTTTCCAGAGAAGGCATTTCTATGAGAGTCTTGTGCTCTCTTGAAATTATGAACTTGATGGAGGTTACACAAGTCAGAGATGTGGTGAGGATGAACGCAGGGCGAACATATCAGCATGTCAGGTTTCCATCTGGCTGATAGTATGAGGACAACATATCTGTTAAGGCAGACACTTTCCTGACAAGCTCTTTAATTAGAATTACGATCATCTTCCCAGAAATGATCCTCAAAATAAATCGTCTACAGTAAACAGATGAAAATGAATACTTTATCTCTTCCCACATCTAAAATAAAAGACCAAAGACAAAGTGTCTTAGAAACATGGTTATTTTCAAAATGGAAATGAGGGAGAAACAGTCAACATTAGATAAGGGTCATATTTGATGGGAAGTGTTGGATTTAATTTTTGTTTTTCCACTTTTTTAAAAAAGATTTATGTAGGTGACTAAATGATAGTTTCTGTCACAAACGGTCATTGAGCAGGTATTTTATTCACAATATCTCTATTTCAGGTGATTCAATTTTTTAAAATTGAGTATAATGTAGCACAAAGTTAGGTCATGTAATGTAAGGTATCATAATTGGTTTTATACCTATATTTGGTATAGAGTAACCTTGGGAAATGCTTTAATCTCTTTCAAGGCCATTTCCTGGTATATAAGTCATGGACAATATTTTTTTTCATAAAGACACTTTTTCCAAATAAGGTAATTATGTGGATCTTTGGGGGTGGGGACATTTTTGAGACTATCCAACAGGAAACCACTTTGGTAACTGGCAGTTTCTTATTTAGTTAAATATATACATACAAACATATACCGACCCTGTGACCCAGCAGTTCCACTCCTAAGGTTTAATCTAAGAGAAATCAAAACATTTGACCCTAAATAGTCTGTACAATACTACGTTTTGCTTTTATATCTAACACCTCCAAGCTAGAAATGACCCAATTTTATCAATAGAAGAACGGGTAAATGAATAAACACATACATGCACACATACACATTTTTTGGGGGGACAGGGGGACATCTTGTACTTAACCACAGAGTCCCATTTCTCATTTTTAAATGGGTAGAACTTGAGTTTGCAGGCATGTATTCATTGTGTGTGGCCTAGGAGCTATTAACCATTCCCATCCCCCATCCCATACCTCAGGGCTGAGGGACTGCCATTTTACTTAGAAAAGTCTAGTTCTTCTGTAGAAATCACCCCTCCCTCAAAAAAAAAAAAAAAAGAACAACACACACACACACACACACACACACACACACACACAAACACCCACCATGTATATGTGGTTTCCATGTGCTGCCCTTGGTTTAAGAAAGGGTGACGATGACCAAGGTAATTAAAGGGATAAAGATATAAAACATTGATGTAAGAATGCTAAACAGGACCCATTTCTTTGCCATGAGAAACTGAGGCACAGGGTTGAGAAGCAGAAAACAGCAGAGTGGCAAGGAAGTTTTTTTTTTTTTTAACATGTCTGGGTTTTGAGAACTAAAGAGAGTGGAGTAGGAGCTGGAAACTTTTCAAAATGTAGATTTGGATCCGCTATAGAAATTGACCAATTTTCCCACTGGTAACCGTTCTGCAAATCTGTGGGACTGGCGGGGATTTCTTTCCACGTCAGTGGTAGAGTTCTCACTAGAACAAGCCAGGAAGATGCAATTTAAAATCACATGCGATTGTGGATTTCATTATGCATGTCTACATCAGGTGAGATAGACACAGCACAGGCTGTACGGGAACAGGACAGTGTGCCCGACCACAGATACAATAATGTTGTGCACATTCCAATGAGCTTTGAAGAAAGCACCAGAAATCTTATGAATTTGGACTTTTAGGTGGAAGTCGTATGTCCTAGAGCAAAAGGGTAAAAATGCTTTTACCTTCTCATCTCTTGACTCCAAAAGCAGTTTATAGCAAGCTTATGTATCTCTAGGGACGACAATGACACCTTAATATTTTAGGAGGACCGGCAATTGTAATCATAAAATTATAGAAACCGGGATAGAGCGTCGGCCTGCGGACTCAAGGGTCCCAGGTTCGATTCCGGTCAAGGGCATGTGCCTTGGTTGCGGGCACATTCCCAGTGGGGAGTGTGCAGGAGGCAGCTGATTGATGTTTCTAACTCTCTATCCCTCTCCCTTCCTCTCTGTAAAAAAAAAAAATCAATAAAATATATTTTAAAAAAAAGATTATAGAAAACTTCCCCTACCCTGTACTTTATCATGAAAATACAAGGGCTCCATTATGATAATGGTTGGAAAGTGAAATAACCATGAGCCATGGATTTTTTTCCCTCTGAGGAGCTATAAGAAGGGAAACAGAGTGGACACTGGCAGAATCGGAAGCCTTTGTCACCTAAACAGCAAACACTGCACAAAGCTCGATTTCTCCACCAGATGATCATACATCCTCCCCTCAGAGGCCTTCCTATCTAAGTTCCCATGACCCTGCCGAACATGTCCAGCTTTCAACAAAAATTACAAGGCACGTGGAAAGGCAAGGAACATACACAGTCTGTAGAAAGAGATTTCTGTTTTTAATTTATAATTTCATAAATTAAAAATTAGAATAGAAAACAGATTAAAATAGAAAATTTGTATTTTTATTCTTTTCTTTTTATATATATATATATTCTATTGACTTTTTACAGAGAGGAAGGGAGAGGGGTAGAGAGTTAGAAACATCGATGAGAGAGAAACATCGATCAGCTGCCTCCACACCTCCTGCTGGGGATGTGCCCGCAACCAAGGTACATGCCCTTGACCGGAATCGAACCTGGGACCTTTCAGTCTGCAGGCCAACGCTCTATCCACTGAGCCAAACCGGTTACGGCTCTTTTCTTTTTTATATTTATTGTTGAATGTATTACATATGTCCCCTTTTCCCCACATCGGCCTCTCCCATCCACCCCCAAACCCCCACTCCCCACCTGAGGCCTTCACCACCATATTGTCTGTGTCTATGGGTTATACATATTTGCATATGAGTTCATTGGTTGATATCTTCCCCACCTCCCTTCCCTGACTTCCCTCTGAAGTTTGACAGTCTGTTCGATGCTTCTATGTCTCTGGGTCTCTCTCACTCATATGTGGAATCTAATGACCAACAGAAACTGATAAACAAAAGTATTTGCATTCTTTATAAACTATGATTGGGGCCCAGGGCTCTCAGCAGAACCACATTCCAGTTGAACTTCTGTTCTGTGAGCAGAGACTGGACAAGAGAAGGGAACTTCCTCCCACCTTTTGGAAGTAGCCCAGAACTGAACCTCAGCAACACGTAGCTGGGTACAGGTGCAGGATGGGAGCTGCTGATGGCCTGCACCTCCAGGCTCTCGTGGTCTGACTGGGACTTGGGCCTAGAGGAGAGGAAGCCATGAGTTCTTGGCTGTGTCGTTCTAATGGAGTTCCTGTCTCACTGAGATGAGAGGGGTCAGTGGGTACAGTTCTAGATTCCAATACAGTGGGACACAGGGACTCATTTGGGAGTGATGGAAACACTCTAAATCTATATTGTGATGAATTATATATTACAGTGGTTGAACTTTAAGTTATGTAAATGAAACCCCAATAATGCCATTAAAGACTTAATTTTGCAATGTGCCCATACTTATGTGGCTCTGGAGTTTACAAAGCTCATAATCCCAATAAGGGAATGACCACTTAGCAGTCTCTTGAGTCAGTTTGAAAGGAGGTGAGAATTGTGCCTTTTTTCTATCCTCAAAAGTGATTTTACAGACTTACTAAAAAAGCTTGAATTTCCAAAAGAAAATATTAACGCTACAGATAAATTCTACCCTCTGGTCTCTCTTACTGCTCTTTCATCCTCATGTGTCAACTATAATAAACCAGAATTTTCAAAGAAAATAGCAGACTTCAAATTCCCATTCTTAAAAGTTTACTTTCCCTTACCTTCATTCACTATTTTCAAAACTCCCCAAATGGCATTTGACTAAAATAAAAGTAAATGCATCTGTCAGCAAAAGAATCTTTTAGAGATGAGTGTTTCAGGATAGTTTGAAGTTTAGTAGACAGTCTTCAGAACTTGGATTCATGCATAGATAATAAAATCTCTCTGTTATTTATTTCATTTCATTTTTGTGGCCTTGTATTCATTTTACTAGAATAAAAAATTAATATTTTTATTCTTAGTATATTAGGAAAAGTCACTGATCTGGGGAATTCTGTTTATACTAGTTTCTGAGTCTGTGTGTGGTCAACAAGTAGAATATGCCTCATTGGTTCTCAATACTTATGTATAAGCTTCGTAACCTGAATATGGGGCATTTTAATGTAAATTTCAGACATTGCAACATTGTCTCAGGTGGAAAAGGGGTAGATGAGGACACAACTAGACATAGATGGCTCCAGAGATTATTACACTTACTTGGATTAGAGATAGTAAGAGCTCTATGCTTGGGAGAGCAGGGGGATGCTGGTAGAGAAGTCACTGGAGGTCTGCGCTTAGCTGATGAGGGTAGTCTCAGTGTCAGATTAGCCTGATCTGTGCATCTGGGCTACTAGAAAGAGAAGGCAAAACAAGTCAATGAGCAGAAACAGTTTGGAAAGCCAACGCAACCTTGAGAAAGAAGAATAAAGTTGGGGACATCTCTTATACAATGAAAGGACTCATAACACAGCAAAGGCCTTGGACTGGTTATTACAATCAGAGCACCAAACAGTGTTTGAACCTCTGCAAGGAAAGTTGTCTTAGTACTTCACCTGAGGTGTTAACCTAGGGCGTCTTCATTCCCTCTGGCTTGGTCAATGTTGAGTCATGGCAGTGTTCCACTCTGGAAGATGGACTGCTAGGGGATGGCCTACCCTGGCTGCTGAATAAAGCCTCCACTGGTGACACAGGGGACAGGGGAGCTCGGCCCGGTAGTCTCTGTCAGGTGCCTTCAAAAAATCCTTCTAAAAGAGGTGTTTCAAGCTTTTATCTCGGTAATGCTTTAAAATGGCGCCTGGGGTATATATAGCACAGATACTTTCTTAAGGTTGAATTGCATTAGCTTGAATTAAAATAGTAGATATCATGGAGGATAAGCTTGCAAGAATATCTCCTCTTTTATTGCGATTCCTTTCTAATGCATTTTTTTCTTTCTCATCTTATTAAATATGAGCCGGCGGTAAAGTACTTTTTGATCTTCACTTCTTATTCTTTGAACACCTCAGTTCTCCTTTATTGCCCCCTAAGGTCCAGTCTCACATATTAAGTAAAGTGAAAGTGACATTAAAGCCAGGGAAACACGTCTTGTCTTATTTATATTTAGTATTTCTATTCTTACCTTCAAGAAAAAAAAAGTATGTGAATGAGAGCATCTCCTTTTAGTCTTTCTAACGTACCCACTGAAGTTTTGCAATATTTTATCCTTTACATTTTCTCCCTTTAGTCTCCAACATACATAACGAGCACACCTTTAAGACTTTCTAATTTAAAATCTTATTTCAATTTGTCTTAGTATTTTTAACATGTCTGAAGAGTCTTATATTAAATGCAGGCTTTCAGGGTTATAGACATTATCAACTTTGTACCATTAGGAACAAGAGTAATTGTAGGGTGGGGATTGAAGGATAGTTAAAGAGGATTTTTTTTGTGTGTGTGTTTGTTTTTTTAATATTACACCAAGTTAGCAGATACAAAGTTATCCATGAGATAGCATGCTGCCTTTAAATATCACACCACTAAAATATACATCCCACTGTAAATAATGATTCTATTAAAAGTAATTTGAAATTTGTATTTAACCTATTAAGGGAAAAGAAAACTAAAAATCAGATATTTGTTTATTTTGACTAGCATATATCAGAAAACTTTACTTTTGCCTATCACATAGAATGCTTCTATTTATTGTTACATTACATAAAATTTTAGAGCTTACAGGCCTTGGGTTTTCTTAATTTCAACGCCTTCTTTTTACAGGTCAAATCCAGGATATTAAAATCCCATCAAGGTTGAGAAAACTGCCCCAAATCAGGGAGTTAGTTAATTACCTAATGATATGAACTGAATTAATGAGGTGTTTTTTTTTTATTCAAATAAAGCCCTAAAAATCATTAGATGTTGTGGTAAATGTGTGGGAAGAGGTGAACTATGTCTGTTTACAGCCAGCACAAAAGACCTCTTCATAAGAAAACACCATTATAAAAAAATGTCTTAATGAGGAGGTCAGGGCAGATGTGGAAAGCTGGTACTATGTGTGGGTAAGGAATTGAGCATCAGAAACACACAGGCACATGCACACACACATGCACATGCCCACACCCATATACAAAGCAGATTAGGCAGGATTTGTGGGGTTTTCAGGTTTTGTTGCTTTGAATTCAAACTGATCAAAGAAATCTGAGTTAAATCCTTAGTGGCAGAGAAAGGGAGACAAGAAATGAGCCAGAGAGAGGGTGTAAATCTGAAAACCTGAGGCTTTTGTGAAAGTTCAGGGAATGCTCCGTGTTGAGAAAGAATATTAAGAACATGGATATTGAGTGCTCAGAGTAAATGTATGCCTAAGCCCATGGTCGGCAAACTGCGGCTCACGAGCCACATGCGGCTCTTTGGCCCCTTGAGTGTGGCTCTTCCACAAAATACCACGTGCGGGCGTGCACGTACAGTGCGATTGAAACTTCGTGGCCAATGCGCAGAAGACGGTATTTTGTGGAAGAGCCACACTCAAGGGGCCAAAGAGCCTCATGTGGCTCGCGAGCCGTGGTTTGCCGAGCCGCAGTTTGCCGACCACTGGCCTAAGCAATGAAGCCTGCTTCCTATATACACGTGCACACAATTATTTTATTTAAAAACACAGGAATGGGACCTGTAGTGTGGCGGCTTGGGTTTCTTTGATTTTAGAACCTATGTGCCTGGCTCACATTCTTTCTCCACCGCAAACACAATTCCATGGAGACTGTTACAGATTTCACCACAGATGCCCCATCTCTGGCTCCGGAGTCTAAAAAGAAAAAATACTTGGAAAATCAAGTTATCTGATCAGAGGAGATAATCAGGCACAGCTGTTTTGGGACCAGACAACCTCAAGTGGACAGTTGCTAACACTGCTGTGTTTCTAAAATAGCAGTTCATGACTTACCTGTAACTTACAAGACGCTAGCAAAGTGCACATGGATGTAAACTACATCCTAAGGGGAGAGTTGGGCGTCTCTAAATGAATTTTTTAAGAGGATTTTTTAAGTTTAATTTTTTCCATCACCCTTTATCTAAACCCTCTACAACTTCCACCCGTCCCCTTCCCTTATATTCCTGTTTCCCACGGTGGGTTTGGAAAATGCATCCATGCATATATAATCTAGTATATCTTCTGTATACATTGAAACAATTACCTGTTTAAAAAACCACAACACCTGCAATGTCTTAAAAATATAAAAATAGCCCTAACCCATTTGGCTCAGTGGATAGAGCGTCGGCCTGCGGACTGAAAGGTCCCAGGTTCGATTACGGTCAAGGGCATGTACCTTGGTGCGGGCACATCCCCAGTGGGAGGTGTGCAGATCCTTCTCCCTTACTCTCTGTAAAAAATCAATAGAAAAAAAATATATATATATCATATATATATATATATATATATATATGATATATATATATATATATATATATATATATCATATATATATATATATATATGTGCCTGGACCATTCTGCATTGCTTATGCAATGACGAAGAAATACATTTTATTAGGAAAGTTGGGTGTAAATGATACAAGACATTGCCCCTTACTCAGGAAACTGACTTTACTGATTATGCCCAATAATATGGAAAAGAAGAAAGAACAAAGGGAATATTAAAGCATAAAAAAGGTGAACTACCAAACAACCTTGCAATCTCACGTTTTCAAGGTTGTTCCTTACTGTCACGACCCTGTGTTCTTACCTCTGATGGAGTCAGCACTTGCCTCTCTGCCCACCAGTCATCAGTAGGCTCATGCAACGAACCACATGTCCTCGTAACTGATTTCCGTCTTTTGCATTTTAATCTCTCTAACTATTGTGAAAAACACCAGAGGCATATCCATTCCAGTCGTTCCTATTAACCATTAATAGGTACCTGCTCCCTTTAGTCTCCACTCCCTCCACGAGTGGGCTGTATCCTTGATCAGAGATAGATGGTTTTTGATCTTCCATGTAAAATATCTCATGGGGCTTACTTAATTAACGCTCAAATTAAACAACATTTATCTTTGGAGGTACACTTAGCAAGTGAAATGACACCAGCCGTCCTCAATCAACAAGAATTAATAAGATACAACCATTAAGTATCTTAATTAGAAAACCTCCCGAGGCTGCTAGCGTGTGAAAGTTGATGCTGGCCCAACAGCCATGCAGAAGCAAACAGCTTAATAACGTGGACAAATTTCACGTGAGGACATCAGAAAACAATGTTTTTCTGGATACCTGGAAACAGTGATTTTTACCTTCTCTTTTTCATATTTCTATTTATCTTTTTTGCTGAATTTTTCTTCTCACTAATTGACTGAAGCAGAGATTTTGTATTTGAACTCCAGGTGTTATTTTGCAAGTTATTACTAAAAATTTCCCATTGGTTTTTACCTAATTTTTTTTTCTATTAGGATCCCATCTCGGATGTCACCTTACATAATGTTGTTATGTTTCTTAGGCTCCTCTTTCTGTGACAGTTTCTCAAACTACCCTTGGTTTTTGTTGTTGTTGTTTTAATTAAATTTTTACTGTTGAAATTTTTACTGTTGAAAGTATTCCATGTGTCCCTCTTTCTCCCCCATTGGCCCCTTATAGCTTGCCCCAGTCCTCCACCCCAGGTCTTCACCACCCTATTATCTGTGTCCAAGGGTTACACATGTATTCATGCAAGTTCTTTGGTTTATCTCTTCTACCCACCGCCCACCTCCACCTTCCCTCTGAGACTCTTTCATTGTTTTTGATGACCTGGTCAGATATTTGTGGAACATCCTCCAGTTGGGATTTGTCGGGTTGTGGTGTGTGTGTGTGTGTGTGTGTGTATGTGTGTGTGTGTTTGTGATTAGACTGAGGTTATAGTTTTGAGGGAATAAGATTAGAGGTAAAGTTTTATTCCCGCCGAAACCGGTTTGGCTCAGTGGATAGAGCGTCGGCCTGCGGACTGAAGGGTCCCCGGTTCGATTCCGGTCAAGGGCACGTACGTTGGTTGCGGGCACATCCCCAGTAGGAGATGTGCAGGAGGCAGCTGGTCGATGTTTCTCTCTCATCGATGTTTCTGACTCTCTATCCCTCTCCCTTCCTCTCTGTAAAAAATTAATAAAATATATTTTAAAAAAAAGTTTTATTCCCATAACATCCCATCAAGGGTAGCTATTATCAACCTGATTTATCACTATTGATGTTCACTTTGAACACCAGGCTAGTGTTCGTCAGATTTTTCCACTTTATTTTTATTTTTATTTTTTAAAAATATATTTTATTGATTTTTTTTTACAGAGTGGAAGGAAGAGGGATAGAGAATCAGAAACATCAAAGAGAGAGAAACCTCAATCAGCTGCCTCCTGCACACCCCCCCCCCCCACTGGGGATGTGCCCACAACCAAGGCACATGCCCTTGACCAGAATCGAACCCGGGACCCTTCAGTCCGCAGGCCGACGCTCTATCCACTGAGCCAAACCAGCCAGGGCAGATTTTTCCACTTTAAAGTTACTATTTTCCCTTGTCCCCACCATGAACTTTGGAAGGAAACCACTGTGCAACCCACACTTGCAGAGTGGGAGTTAGGCTCCATGCCTTTGAGGGCAGAGTTGCTATGAAAATTACTTGGAATTCTACTGAATGGGGGATTTTTGTCCATGCTCGGTCATGTATTTGTGTTTTAAAATAATGTATATACTAGTAGGAACTGATGGATGTTAATGTTAAAATCAGGTTATGAACCAATTCTGCTTTATTTATTTTGTTCACTCATTCCAGCTTTGGCGATTGGGTCTTCTTACAGTGAGATCCTATTTCCTCTTGACATACATCATTGCCAAATTTCCATTGCTGCTGTTCTCAGTGCTTTATTACTTTCTGATGCTACAAGTTGCTTCAGGCTACTTTTGTGTATTTGTCTGCTCCAGTCCTAGCATCAACCATTCCCCCACAGAGATTTGCCTCCTTTTGGGGGGGAAAAATTGTATTAGAAACTAACATATGTGTTCTAAATGTGCTCGCTTGTATGTCAATGTTTCTAGAACCTTTCAGTAAAACAAAGGAATAGATGTGGGTATAATAACCCTTTTATATGCATGTCTATAAACACTTCATGTAAACCTGTACCTATATTAGGATAAACATGAGTTCATACTGACGTCTCCAACTGTAATTAATTATCATGTGGATCATTCTACCCTTTCCTTCTCGCTGCTCTGTAATTTCCCACTCAGAGTAAGAATAGCACTTCCAAGCACTGGCGTTCCATTGATTTAATTATTTAATTTCAGTATACAAATATAGCCTTATCAGAATGTTCAATCCATACTGCTTCAGGATACAGCTCTATCAATGAGTGTATAGAGCTTGCATAAAGGTTTCACCTTTAGTCTTATTGATTCCTCTGATTTCCAAAGGTAGTGAGTTCAGCAACTTTTCCCTCACCCCACTCAGGGAGAATGTTTGAAACATTTACAGCAAGAACAGAATACCCAGAAATAAACCTGCTCACCTATAGTCAACTAATTTTTGGCACAGGTACCAAGAATACAGAATGGATAGTGTCTGAAATTAATGGAGTTGAGAAAACTGGATATCCACGTCTAAAAGAATGAAATTAAAACTGTGTCTTACATCTATATTTTATGCGCAGACCTGAAACCTTAAACTGCTATAGGAACACATGGGGGAAAAGCTCCTTAGTGTTGACCTTGGCAATGATATTTGGATATGACACCAAAAGCTCAGGCAACAAGGGCAAAACTAAACAAGCGGGACCATATCAAACTAGACTCTCTGCTCAGCACAGGAAACTATGAATAGAATGAATGTGCAACCCACAGAATGGAAGAAAATATTTCCAAACCATATATCTGATAAAGAGTTACTATTCAAAATATATAAGGAACTCTTTTATATGCTTATGTTGTCTTTGGAAATAGTTAACTGCATATAAACCATGATGGCAAGACATTAAAATGTACTTAAACCTGTAGAAGCCTAAATACATGTTTACATATTGAGGGGCACGATTTTTTTTTAAAAAAAGGTCTTTTTAGTACTAATATGAATGATGTTTTACATACTTAATTAATTTTCTATGAAGATATTTAAGTAGGAAAGACATGATTCACAGTTGCTTTATTTGGCATAATGAGCAATAGACAATCATTTTCAGTGGGTGCTGTGGAGTCTGTAGCATATCAAAGACAGAAATCCTATGGTTTTCTTATACACTATGATTCTTCAAACTGCCTGGAAATGTTTTTCTGAATACACCATTAGTTACTGGTATGAAGGAGCACTTGTTTTCCATTTTTTTCTCATTCATAACCAGCTTGTATCACACAATCGATTTCTGCAGGAGAAGCTCGCTGCTGAGTAAGCTCGCTTGGATGTAATGGCACAGTTCGAACACTGTTCTGCAGCTCAATTCAATTTGTAATACATGTATTTCCCACGGCTTGGGAAATTCCAGAGTTTCCATTTATTTTCTCATGCAGAAAGATGGTTGTGATATTTAAGACATCCCAGATGTTAAGCTAAATAATCACAGTACACGTTGAATGATAAATGGAAGCGAAACCACGTCTTCTGCAGCCTTGACTAATCACATGGGGTGATGTGCCATACAAATGGTTTGCAGATCACGCTACTAAGAGCTTGTTTCTTAACAAATTTCTCCCTGGTACTAGAGAAGCTGATACAAACCAGCTCAGTCTAACATCCTTTGCATTTGGCAGGATTAATCTCAGTGAATGATTTGACATAATTATATTATCAATGAATTAATCTTTTTAATTCTCCTTCTTGTGGAGAGCAACATAACATTTGAGAACAAACTATGAGAAAATAATACTTGAGGTTGGCGCAAGTTAAAAATATCAATAGCAAAGAAAATGGCTCGGTAATGTGTTTAACAGTATTTATATTTTAAATTGTTAACAGGTCATATTTAAATATCTTCTCTATACAGTGAAATAAGAAAAAGTCATGAATAAGCAGAGTAGATAAGGAAGAAAACTAGACTTTGCCAAGTTAAGGTTTTTAAAGGCATATCTCATGAATATGGGTAAATGAAAATATGTTGTAAATAGCTCCATTTATTTTAAGTAGAACCTAAACCTTATTTCAATAAATGAATTTTACATGAAATATGTATTAATAAATTTAGGTATATTTATGTCACGGGGCAAATATTATAAATAGTAAGATGAGGTGATGATGTTCATTAAGCTGAGTTTGCTTTCTTAAATATTGTATTAACTTGAATGTTGCTCTTCATATCTGCCTGTTTTTATTAAGCCCTTACAAGCATATTTCTCTTTATTTTTAATCTGTAATTATAGCGTCTAACCTATATATAATATATATTTCAAGTAGTTGGGTTTTTAAAATTTATTTCATTTTACATCATTTAAGCCATTTGTGTCACATAGAATTATACTAATGCATGTCATATAAAATTATTCTCCTCAATTAATAATCATATTAAGTCTTCTCCTAATCATATATTTGAAAATTATGTCCCTAAAATTCAGAAAATTTTAGGTATCCTTTTACAGATATTATTATCTTATCAAGATATGACACACAATTTCCAGTTTGCTTCATAGTGCAGAAAAACAGGAAATTTGTGGTAATAAAATTATTGAACACAACTAGATTCTAGATCAATTCCGTTTCTTGGTTAAATTCAATAATTACTATCTCTGAAAAACTGGTTATTATCAGAAATACTGTATCAAGGCACTACAGCAAATGAGGGTTTGGAGTTTCAATTTTCAGATTAGACAGCGAGTTCCTGATGTGTGAGGAAGAGGAACTAGTACAGGGAAGTTTGTAATGATACCATGTGGTCACATCACTTCAACTGCAATGAATGACCTACATTTCTCACTCATGTCCTGATGCTACTTGTACAGGCTGTCAAGTCCTGGGGGAGAGAGTCTGCTTGGTGAAGGAGGCATAGGTCAGCCCTGGCCAGGGTGGCTTAATTGGTTGAATGTCATCCCACACCACTAGATGGATCCCCAGTGAGGGCACCTGCCCTGGTTGCAGGCTGGCTCTCCAGTAGGGGGCATGCAGGAGGCAGTCCATGGATGTTTCTCTCTCCCTCTCCCTGTAAAATCAATTAAAAACATATTTAGAAAAACAGAAGGCCTGGGTATGTACAACTCCACCTATATTGGGGATGCTGGGAAGAAAAAAAAATTGACCCTGTATGCCAGTGATTTCCTCACCAATACTGTGCACAGCAGAGTAGAGGGAATCTCCCAGAATGAAACTGGCAAATGTACAATGCCACAATTAGAAATTCAAGCAGCTGAATAATACTAAATCCCATTTAAAAATGTGCAGAGTGTTTGGAAAACTGAAATCAATATTTTGAAGTGTCAGTATATATTATTCAGGGCAGCACAAGTGTAAACGTATCAAATGTGAGGTCAGGCCTTAGTCCAGTGGAGCATTTTTCTGCAATAAAAGGGAAGGAAGAATTAAGTGAATATTTGGAGGAGACATCGAGTTATAAATTCTCGGTATGTTAATCATGGCGTTGTCTCAACAACAGCAGCCAGATCAGCTGTATCTAAGTCTTGCCTGGATTTAAGTTTGAACTTCCTATTACAAGGGGATGAACTGCACGACTAGAATTAGCAGGTCCCCACTCACTGGCCCCATCATGCAGACAAGTAGCAAAATGAAAAGATTATCCTGTTCTATCAGATTCTGATATGCTCTAATAGACCTGATCTCCCATATTCAGATAAGATTGGGATGTGATAGAGTAAGTGGAGAGTTGCAATGTTACCTCGAAAATTCTTACTGAAATAGAATGCTAAATTTGATTAGGAACTAAAATGTAATTTAGAGCTGAGCAACTGGAATTGGAAATCTGTTTTGTCCATGTGTATCAGGTAATTATAAAATGTTTTCTTTTTTAAAAAAATGTTTTATTGATTTCAGAGAGGAAGGGAGAGGGAGAGAGAAAGAAACATCAATGATGAGAGAGAATCATGGACTGGCTGCCTACTGCACGCCCCCCACTGGGGATCAAGCCCACAACCTGGGCACAGGCCCTGACCTGGAATCGAACCTTGACCTCCTGGGTCATAGGTCATCGCTCAACCACAGAGCCATGCCGGTCGGGCATAAAATGTTTTCTTAATTTAAGACTATGCTCATTTTTCTCAACACTCTTAATATAATGGTAACAATTTTGTGACAAAAGTGCAAATTTTTTTGATGCAGCATCTTAGGATGGACTTAACTGTCCATTGTGTGGAGAGCAATAGGTCCTGGAAGAGGGTGTTCAACCAAGAGAAGACACCGAACAGTAAGAGATACAGAGACAGTTTTTCTGCAGTTAGAGATTACATATGAGATTATTTCCAACCAGAGTGTTAGTTTACTCAACACCCACTTTTCTTTCAATGTCACTTCCAAGTTCATTTGATAGAATATTGATGAGTGATGCCACTAAAACAAATTTATTGGATAATATTGTCTAACTGATAATGTCGTGATATGAATAAATCAACTCCTATGTGTTTACGAAAAGGCTGTCTATATTGTGTTAGTCTAACATTAAAATTAGTTACCAAGTTGAAGAGTTATTTGACTTACTCAAAAAAGTAATTACTCATTATTTATAGAAACTCTGAAATACAGCAAATTATATCCAATTACTCAAAAATCAGAGTGATGTTGCACAAAATTAATTGTGTCTGTTTTTAGAAACTCCATGTTGCCTTGCCTAATAAATATCTGAAGAGTAAATGAGTAAGAGTTTATAAACTTACATTTCTTAAATTATGATTATATTCAAATGTGTAGATTAGCTTCCAAATATTTTAAATATTGAATATGCTTTATGTAGTCCTTGTAGTTTCTTTTTCCTAAAAATAAGTGATGATAACTTTTTTTTAATAACAAAACAACAGATTTTTCAACGTTTTCATGATGGTTTACTGTATTTTACTGATATACAGAATATCATCAATAACATTATAGGGAAGGAACTTCTCAATATGATATGAATGTAATTCTTGCATTGAAAATTCATGACTGAACGGAATAGAGATGGGATGAAAATGGATATGTAAGAAACGTATTCAGGCAAAGTGCAATTATAGCGTTAGAAATATAAAGAATAATAGAAAACCACCTCTGAAGATTTTTCTGATCATTTACTTACTTACTAGAAGTTTCTCTTTTTTTCTGAGGGAAGCAAATGGGGAAAATACACCTGAAAGAAAAATAGACAAATATAACCATAACTGAATAAAAATAACTAGGTATTTAAATAGTAATCTTACTATTACATTCCAAACATCACAATGATGTCTTATATTGGACAGCAAATGCATTTTCTTTTGTTCTGAAACATTCCACATTATCGAATAGAGAATTTTTTGCTTTACAAACACCCAATACATTATTGCCAGCTGCAGTATTTTCAAAAGATAAAGGACTAGAAACATGTTTCCAGGAACAAGCTCTAAATGTATAGACACCATAAAAGAATTCCAGGCCATAAAACACACAGAACAAAAAAAAGCAGTAAAATGGCTGTTTGCAGGAGTAAAATAGTAGCATTTTATGGATTGGGGACGTTTTACGATCCAGCCTCGTGATATTCTGTGTTTGGACGGTGTGCAAGCTCTTCAACACCATCGTTTCCATGTCTAAAGCGCCGGCCTGCTCATATGCATGGCTCGCCTCTGCTTTTTTATGGACCTCAGCTTATTAGCTCCATTGCTGAAAATGCTCCTTCCCCAGAGTTAGGGTGGTCAGCTTCACCTCGTGGAAGCCATTGCTTTCATGTCCCGCTTGTATTTAATGACGGTGTCTCTGCATCAACAAAGAAAGTGGTGACTTGGCAGCTGCATACTTTTTTCCATTTTATACCTCAGGAAGGGATCTTGAATGTCTAACTCCACCACATCCGAAGTTGTTTAAAGATGAAGGATTGAGGCCTGGCCAGCAGGCGTGGCTCAGCAGTTGAGCATCGACCTAGGAACCAGGAGGTCAGGGTTCGATTCCCCAGTCAGGGCGCATGTCCTGGTTGTGGGCTCCATCCCTAGTGTGGGGCGTGCAGGAGGCAGCCAGTCCATGATTCTCTCTCATCGTTGCTGTTTCTATCTCTCTCTCCCTTCCTATCTGAAATCAATCAATCAATATGTATAGTATATATAATTTATTTTTGTCCTGACCGGTTTGGCTCAGTGGATAGAGCGTCGGCCTATGGACTGAAAGGTCCCAGGTTCGATTCCGGTCAAGGGCATGTACCTTGGTTGCGGGCACATCCCCAGTGGGGGGTGTGCAGGAAGCAGCTGATCGATGTTTCTCTCTCATCGATGTTTCTAACTATCCCTCTCTTTCTCCCTTCCTCTCTGTAAAAAAATCAATAAAATATATTTAAAAAAAATAAAGATGAGGAAACCAGGGGGCAGGGGATTTACAGAATTTCTTGAAGGTCTCTTTGCTCCCTATGTAGTTTGCCTTGCTCCAAGGTACACTGGGTAAATTCACAGCTAAAAGTAACATACATAGGACCATACATCATCTACACCGACTAGACTAAACAAAAACATGTGCGAAAAGTATAATTTCATCTTTACAAAATCCCAAAGTTAATTCAGATGGAAAGAAAATGTAGAACCAATTATTTCCAAAATCTTAAATGTTCATATGTAAAAACAGAACCCCAGAAGTGGTAAGGGAGCCGGAAACACACAGCTGTTAGAAATTCTAGAATTATAATCTTAATATATTCACATAAGTGTGTGGCTCTTTGTATCATGGCATATAAGGCCTTTTTAAATTAGTATATTTAGTCATTATATTAATTAAAATGCTCTGAATTTCTACATTTTTCTAATAGCATCTCTGTAATAATTATATATCTAAGTATAAATTATATATAACCTATTATTCTATTACATATCTAAGCTAATTGTCCTAGAAAGGAAAAAGTTAATCTACAATTTGATTACAATAAGAAATGTTAAATTTCCTTTATAAGGCTATTTTTCAAACAAAAAATTATTGAAAAAGTTACTGAAAAATTCTAACAAATATTAACTTTAAACACAGTTTTTCATTGTCTACAGACAACGGTATGGTGATTATGAGATGGGAAGGCGGGTCAGGGCAGGTAGAAGAGGGTAAATGGGAGAGAAATGGTGATGACAGGAGATCAGACTTCAGATGGTGAACACACAATACGATATACAGATGCTATATTATAGAATTGTACACCTGAAACCTATATAATTTTATTAGCCAATATAACCCCAATAAATTCTACTAAAAATAAATATTTAATTGTCTAAATTATTAAGTTAGAAAAGATTCTTCTACCGTTTAAATCAGCAGGGTCTGAAGCATGTAACTCATTTTAAAATCAGTTAGTTGTAATATTGACATTACAAAAAAGGTACTACAGTTTTTATAAGAGGTAAAAGATATGATCTTGATGTAGCATATTAAAAATTGCTCAACACGCCCAACCGGCGTGGCTCAATGGTTGAGCATCGACCTATGAGCCAGGAGGTCACGATTTGATTCCAGTCGGGGGTGGATGCCCTGGAACTCACAGTCCAGTAGGACAAGGAAGGTATTTCCATCCTTGGCGCCCATGTTTGTTGTATCGGGGCACAATCAAGCTGTAGGATGGGGGGGGGGAGGGAGGAGCTACCCAGCACAGGGGCTCAGATTTCAGGGGAGCTGGAGAGAACACCCTTCCAGGGCGGGGTGTGGGAGGGACAGGTGAGATGGGAGAGAGGTGAGAATACACCAGAGCAGTGATTCTCAACCTTCCTAATGGGGTGACCCTTTAATACAGTTCCTCATGTTGTGGTGACCCCCAATTTCATTGTTATAAATTGAACATAATTATAGCCTAGTGATTAATCACAAAAACAATATGTAATTATATATGTGTTTTCCGATGGTCTTAGGAAAGGGTCATTTGACCGTCATTTGACCCCCAAAGGGGTCGCGACCCCCAGGTTGAGAACCGCTGCACTAGAGGATGTCAGAGTCCATGTGAGTGCCTGTGTGGAGGCCCACCACATGAGGGCAGCCTGGCACTGTCGTATCCTAAATGTAGTGCAGAGGCTTCCCGGAGCAGAGGGCTTAGCCAGGGGTGCAGGACCCAAGGGCTGAGGGGCACCCACAGGAGGGAGCAGCGGAACTGGGGTGTGGAGCTGGTGGGAGGAGAGTCAGCACATGGAGGAGGCACCGGCTGCGGGGTACAAGGTTCATCATATATGGATGCGGTGGTTTGAAAAAGTAAATATGCTAATAAATATACTGACAATTAAATATATTAAAATAGGTTAATATAAGAATAATGACAGCAACACTCCTCCTCACTGTTAGGGAAGGGAATTACAAATATGGGGAAAATAAACAAAAATGAACACTGTGACTCACCTGGCATGGCTCAGTGGTTGAGCACCAACCTTTGAACCTAGGAGGTCACCTTTCCATTCCCAGTCAGGGCACATGCCCAGTTTGCAAACTCGATCCCCAGTAGGGGGCATGCAGTAGGCAACCAATCCATGATTCTCTTTCATCATTGATGTTTCTCTCTCTCTCTCCCTCTCCCTTCTTCTCTGAAATCAATGAAAGTGTATGTGTATGTGTGTGTGTGTGTGTGTGTGTGTGTGTGTGTGTGTGTGTATATATATATATATATATATATATATATATATG